>NC_056726.1:1762718633-1762816133 GCF_019279795.1 Protopterus annectens
TACACTGTCAGTTTCATCGCTGTAATGACAGATGTACACTGTCAGTTTCATCTCTTTCTAATGATATATGTACACTAGTAGTTTCATCTCACTGTAATGACAGATGTACACTGTTTCATCTCTCTGTAATGACAGATGTACACTGTCAGTTTCATCTCTCTCTGTAATGACAGATGTACACTGTCAGTTTCATTGCTGTAATGACAGATGTACACTGTCAGTTCCATCTCTTTCTAATGATAGATGTGCAGTAGTAGTTTCATCTCACTGTAATGACAGATGTGCTGGTAGTTTCATCTCTCTCTAATGATAGATGTGCACTGTCAGTTTCATCTCTTTGCAATGATAGATGTGCACTGGCAGTTTCATCTTTCTGTAATGACAGATGTGCACTAGCAGTTTCATCTCACTGTAATGACAGATTTGCATTGGCAGTTTTATATCTCTGTAATAATAGATGTGCACTGGCAGTTTCATCTCTGTAATGAAGATGTACACTGTCAGTTTCATCTCTCTCTGTAATGACAGATGTACACTGTCAGTTTCATCTCTCTGTAATGACAGATGTACACTGTTAGTTTCATCTCTCTCTGTAATGACAGATGTACACTGTCAGTTTCATCTCTCTCTGTAATGACAGATGTACACTGTCAGTTTCATCTCTTTCTAATGATAGATGTACACTGTCAGTTTCATCTCTCTGTAATGACAGATGTACACTGTCAGTTTCATCTCTCTCTGTAATGACAGATGTACACTGTCAGTTTCATCTCTCTGTAATGACAGATATACACTGTCAGCTTCATCTCTCTCTGTAATGACAGATGTACACTGTCAGTTTCATCTCTTTCTAATGATAGATGTGCACTGGCAGTTTTATCTCACTGTAATGACAGATGTACACTGTCAGTTTCATCTCTCTGTAATGACAGATGTACACTGTCAGTTTCATCTCTGTAATGACAGATGTACACTGTCAGTTTCATCTCTGTAATGGCAGATGTACACTGTCAGTTTCATCTGTTTCTAATGATAGATGTGCACTAGTAGTTTCATCTTACTGTAATGACAGATGTGCGCTGGCAGTTCCATCGCTCTCTGTAATGATAGATGTGCACTGTCAGTTTCATCTCTTTACAATGATAGATGTGCACTAGCAGTTTCATCTCACTGTAATGACAGATGTACACTGTCAGTTTCATCTCTGTAATGGCAGATGTACACTGTCAGTTTCATCTGTTTCTAATGATAGATGTGCACTAGTAGTTTCATCTTACTGTAATGACAGATGTGCGCTGGCAGTTTCATCGCTCTCTGTAATGATAGATGTGCACTGTCAGTTTCATCTCTTTACAATGATAGATGTGCACTAGCAGTTTCATCTCACGGTAATGACAGATTTGCATTGGCAGTTTTATCTCTCTGTAATAATAGATGTGCACTGGCAGTTTCATCTCTGTAATGACAGATGTACACTTCAGTTTCATCTCTCTGTAATGACAGATGTACACTGTCAGTTTCATCTCTCTGTAATGACAGATGTACACTGTCAGTTTCATCTCTTTCTAATGATATATGTACACTAGTAGTTTCATCTCACTGTAATGACAGATGTACACTGTTTCATCTCTCTGTAATGACAGATGTACACTGTCAGTTTCATCTCTCTCTGTAATGACAGATGTACACTGTCAGTTTCATTGCTGTAATGACAGATGTACACTGTCAGTTCCATCTCTTTCTAATGATAGATGTGCAGTAGTAGTTTCATCTCACTGTAATGACAGATGTGCTGGTAGTTTCATCTCTCTCTAATGATAGATGTGCACTGTCAGTTTCATCTCTTTGCAATGATAGATGTGCACTGGCAGTTTCATCTTTCTGTAATGATAGATGTGCACTAGCAGTTTCATCTCACTGTAATGACAGATTTGCATTGGCAGTTTTATATCTCTGTAATAATAGATGTGCACTGGCAGTTTCATCTCTGTAATGAAGATGTACACTGTCAGTTTCATCTCTCTCTGTAATGACAGATGTACACTGTCAGTTTCATCTCTCTGTAATGACAGATGTACACTGTTAGTTTCATCTCTCTCTGTAATGACAGATGCACACTGTCAGTTTCATCTCTCTCTGTAATGACAGATGTACACTGTCAGTTTCATCTCTTTCTAATGATAGATGTACACTGTCAGTTTCATCTCTCTGTAATGACAGATGTACACTGTCAGTTTCATCTCTCTCTGTAATGACAGATGTACACTGTCAGTTTCATCTCTCTGTAATGACAGATATACACTGTCAGCTTCATCTCTCTCTGTAATGACAGATGTACACTGTCAGTTTCATCTCTTTCTAATGATAGATGTGCACTGGCAGTTTTATCTCACTGTAATGACAGATGTACACTGTCAGTTTCATCTCTGTAATGACAGATGTACACTGTCAGTTTCATCTCTGTAATGACAGATGTACACTGTCAGTTTCATCTCTGTAATGGCAGATGTACACTGTCAGTTTCATCTGTTTCTAATGATAGATGTGCACTAGTAGTTTCATCTTACTGTAATGACAGATGTGCACTGGCAGTTCCATCGCTCTCTGTAATGATAGATGTGCACTGTCAGTTTCATCTCTTTACAATGATAGATGTGCACTAGCAGTTTCATCTCACGGTAACGACAGATTTGCATTGGCAGTTTTATCTCTCTGTAATAATAGATGTGCACTGGCAGTTTCATCTCTGTAATGACAGATGTACACTGTCAGTTTCATCTCTCTCTGTAATGACAGATGTACACTGTCAGTTTCATCTCTCTGTAATGACAGATGTACACTGTCAGTTTCATCTCTCTGTAATGACAGATGTACACTGTCAGTTTCATCTCTCTGTAATGACAGATGTACACTGTCAGTTTCATCTCTCTCTGTAATGACAGATGTACACTGTCAGTTTCATCGCTGTAATGACAGATGTACACTGTCAGTTTCATCTCTTTCTAATGATATATGTACACTGTCAGTTTCATCTCTCTGTAATGACAGATGTACACTGTCAGTTTCAACTCTCTCTTTAATGACAGATGTACACTGTCAGTTTCATCGCTGTAATGACAGATGTACACTGTCAGTTTCATCTCTGTAATGACAGATGTACACTGTCAGTTTCTTCTCTTTCTAATGATAGATGTGCACTAGCAGTTTTATCTCCCTGTAATGACAGATGTGCACTAGCAGTTTCATCTCTCTATAATGATAGATGTGCACTGACCATTTCATCTTGGTGACCTATAGGAGTATGACTGTTGGACTTAGTCAGCCTGGCTCACAAAACCTTTCCAATCTGCTTTAACTCCTTTTCATTACCCACAATTCTCAGCACCTAGGGAATCCTGCCCAGTTTTAAAAACCTGTACAAGGTAGAGCATAAATGCAAACAAAAAAGTGATGAGAAATATTAACCTAGAGGCAAGCTCTCAAGGAGAACAGGATCCATCGGACCCATAGGTAGGAGGAAGGATGGTGGAAATGGTGTTTGCAATGAAACTAGCAAGACCGTTATATCATTATAGTAAGTAACTTTCATAGCTGCTGCTGGGAGTTTCACGTCCGTCACCTATAGTACAAAGTCCTGAGTCTATCTTATTGTGCAATTTTTCATAAATAAATACCCACAATAGCAATAACTCTGAAAACAGGACTTGATTTGGAGATCATATTAAGCTTGTAGTGTCTTATGAAGGTGTTCAAAGATGCCCAGATTACAGTTACACAAATGTCATTCACAGAAGCATTTCTAACACAGGCTTGTGAGATGGCAATGGCTCTAGTAGTAGGAGCATTAGAACATTCAAGTAAGGATTTGGATAGCTTCTGGTAACAGGACTCCTTGCAGTGTGAAAGCTAAACCGACACTTTTGCTACTGGCACTTTAGAGTCCAGTTTGTTTGAGAAAAAAGAAACCATTTGAGAGTCCTTCTTTAAGGATTTTGTTCTAGCCAAATAAAATCCAAGTTGTCTATGAGCATCCATACAGTGCAAAATGGCACTCCATACATAGCTGGGATAATTAGAGAATTATATTAGGAGGTAATTTGACTTGTTTATATTTGATCACATGGCAACTTTTGGTATGAAGAAGAAATCCTCTTCATGGATACCCTGCCCTAATATAACATTAAATATTGGTAATGCATACACAAGCCCTGTGACTCTTAAATTCTTCTAGATGAGGTGACAGCAACCAAGAAATAGGGTTCATAAGAGAATGCATTTAAGTTCAGCAGGAGAAGCTGGTTCAAAAGGAGAAAGAGTTAGCATTTGCAGAACAACATGTAGGTCGTAAGGGGATGGGAAAGTTGAAAAGGGAACAAAGCAGAATGGTGCCTCTTATTAGTTTTTTTCAGACTTTGATTGAGACTAAATAGATAGAATTTGCACCTTGATAAAATTGAATATGGTGCCAAATGTACTTGCTCAAAAAAAAGTTGAAACATGAATCAAAAATATTACACATACACTGGCACTGGGAACTAGGGCTGTGAATGGAGCTAGACCTCAGAGAATTGTCCAGAGAGAGAAGCATGTCTATTTAACAATACATCTTCCTGGTGCTAGGTCTTTGGAAAAAGTCAGGATTTGGACCACCTTGTGTGGGTATACAGGGATACAAGCCATCACTAACTCTGCAGAATCCATCTATTCATTTTCAGGGAGCAAAGATCTATTATAATGACCTTGGCCTTGCAAATCCTGTCCTTCTCAAGGAAACTGGAATAAAAGGAAATGGGTGAAAGGAGTAGAAGAGTCTCCAGGTCTGCTTCTGCATGATTGTTTTCCGAGATGAGATGCCCTCATGAGGGAGGACTAATGGAAAAGCTTTATATAGGAGGTCTAGTGCCACTAATACTTTTCTGCAGGCTACTATCTCTCACCCTCAGCACCTTGTAGACTCCCTTCTATATTGCAAGTTTTTTATGGTATGGAGTTTATGTTCTGATGAACAGGAATTTGAGAAAGTTGCCTGTGAAGAGGCTCAAAGGCTTCTGAATAAAGGCTACACTGAAAGGTAGTTGGAAGCCTCCAAGACAAAGTTACAACTGAGGGGGGAGGTTTTGACTAGTAAAAGAAGACACAACAGGTAGAACAAGAATCAGTTAAAAAATAAGATATTTTCTTACATGACACACTCCTTTTTAGAGAGAGTGGCTCATATTTTAAAATGACATTAGCATAGTATTAGATCAGATGGTGTATTTAAAAATCTAAGTTTGAAAATTTCTTATTGTAATTCTGCTAGCTTGGGCGATTATGTAATTAATACTTGTATGAAAACTGATAAGAGAACATCTGCTGCATGTAAAGTTTGCACTGTTGGTAAACACTTTGATAAATGTGTTACCTTTATTAAATATGGGTTTAAGTTTAAACCAACTGGGAATAAGAATTGTTACCAAAGTGCTGTAGTGTATGGTGTTAGATATCCTTATAATAAATATTACATAAGGTCAGATTATGAGACCTGTTCATAAATGTAGTCAACAACATATCAGAGATATAAAAATGCATCTAGAGTTAATCCTGTTGAGGTTGAATTTCTTAGAGCAACATAATGGGAATAATGAATTATTAACTTTCTTATTATGCATTTTCACGAAAACTGAGATTTATTTCTTAACATATCTGAGATTCTTCTGAGAAAACAGGCATGGTGTATTTTCTCATACAATACTCTTACTCCTGAACATCTTAATAAACAAATATTAATGAAATATTCAGTTTAACAGTTCTTTGGTACTATATCTTTAAGGAAGTAAGTAATGTTGATTAATAAATTTGCATTGCTCTCCCACTGGCTTTGTGTTTCCTTTTACTCCTTTATAAACAGGAAATATCTTATGTATTTTAGAACCTTGGAAGGCAGTATGCTGAAGCACTAATTCTATGTATTTAAATAAAAATGTATAGGGATTACCAGTGTCTGTAATTATTAAGAATAATGGAAAATAAGTTATTTTCATTTGAAAATGAACAGTAGTGTAAACAGGATGAAGTAAGGCTTCTACCAGTGATGTCACTTGACTGAGGGACCATTCACTGGGCATCAGGAGACAGTGACAGAGCTTGCCTGTAGCAAAACTGGACTAGACTGGGATATGAGCAGTAGTGGCAAGGTGAGTGAAGGTAAATGCTCAGTCACATACTCTTTTATAGCTTCCCAGCAAAGGGGAAAGGAGGGAGTCCCCACCTACTGCCCTATTGTCAGAGTAGATGGTAACCACACAGTTAGAAAGGGGATGCTGGAATGCTTGCAAGGCAAGGGCAGCTCTCATTTCTAGAATGCTGATGTGCAGTTTGGTCCATTGGACTGACCATTTCCATGCACCCACCCAAGAGTACAGACACCTATCACCTGTCTCCCTGATGGTAGGGTTTTGCAACAGTCCAAAACCTGAAGCAATTTTATCTTGAACATCTTCCAGAACAGTTGCTGCTTGGGCTTTTTGGACATCCTGATCAGAGTATCTAAAGGGTCTACAAGCAGATCTTATTATACTCTAAGAATCTACTGAAGAACCCTCATGAAGAATCTTCATGAAGTAATGGGCACGAGGCAACATAAAAGCTGCTTACACCATCAGGCCCAGCATTCAAAGGCAGACAACAGTGAGGAATATAATGATGCATATTATCTGTAGGTCAGTTGCCTTGATGATCAGATTCTTGTTCAAAGAGAGCTAAGTTCAGCAGATCAAAGAGTTCAAAGTACAGCTCCTGATTCTTGGTGACCGAGTACCAAATGAGTCTTGGAAACAGTCACTGACATTCCTAAGGATCTGAATATCTTGAGTAGCAAATTCTGGGAGGCAATTAGGACACCACTGATGGTGCTGTACAACTCCAGTTGTCCAGATAAGGAAATACTTTAGAATTTTGGAATCTGAGAGATGCTACATCTGTGGGTATGTACTTGGCTCAAAAGGAGAATGCAGGGTACCATGAAAAGGATTCTTCCAAGTTGAAAAGTAATCTAATATAAACCAGTCAACTGACCTCCCTCCCTTTGGAGCAATAGAGAAACAAAATGGCAGTGTCCTAAAGTGCAAATTAGTGGTGCCTATTCCAAAATGAAGGAAGTTCATAGACTGTTTGCCAGTCTTGATAAGCAGGTATGTGTCCTGAAGATGTAAACAGTAAATGAATTCTCCTTCATATAGATAGATAGATAGATAGATAGATAGATAGATAGATAGATAGATAGATAGGGAAGGATGGACTGCACTGTGACCATGCAAAACAGTTCTTTTACCACATGTTGATTTAAGCCTAAGTTGAGGATGAGTTTCAGTCCTATATCTATTTTTTGTCACATTTGACCTTCTGGATGACTCTTTTTTGTAACAGGCTGTGGTTTCAGTGCAGTTTTTCATAGATTCATAGGTGATTACTAGGCTAATGATGCAAGATCATTTATAAGCCTAACCAAAAATACCCACAACATGACAATGTTATACCTTAATTAACCAGATATGGGATGGGGTAGTATTGTGGGTAGTGGGTCTTTGGGTGTTGGAGCCCTGAGTCATTTTACAGACTGCTTCTTCCATAAGGGACATGAACAGTATCCTGGGAGTGGATTTATGGTTCCTCGTCCATTTATTCAAATTTTTTTTGAAGAGTGTGAAGGATTTGTTTTAGTAAGATGGGAGGTTTATTCCACAGATGCGGTAGCCTTTGGGATATGAATCTGTTTTTCCAGCAAGTTCTATTAGAGTCAGAAATAAGGTTCAAGTCTATGGAATGCCTAATCCTCGTATAATTTTTTTTTGTGAATATATAACATTTTCATCAGGACAAGATCAGAGAATACTTTGTAGGTCAGGAATAAGCCACCTCTTAATAAACAAAATGATATGGGGTAAAGAGAGAGTGCCTTTAGTCGGACTGCATAAGACATAAATCTTACACTTTGTATTTTTTAGTGAAGAAAAACTCTGGGGGCACTCCAGTTAGTGTAAGTGCCTCATTAGGTTCATGCAGAAGGGAGCATTGTATTTGATTATGGGCCTGAAGAGGGATGAGTACAATGGGACTAAGACTTCCTTTGAACTTGATGCCATGCCTTTACTTATAAGTTGAGCCACACAGAAGGACTTCCTTACTATTGTAGCTACCTAGTGGTCAAAGTTTAGGTTATTATCTAGTTGTGTTCCTAGGTCCCTTACCACTGGGCCTACTTTTAGGGTTGTGCTATCAATATTATAATTTGCAGGGATATCAGATTTACCAAAGGGTATGATTATGCATTTTTTAGCATTTACCTCAGACCAAGGTTTTGGAACCAGTCATTTGTCATTTTAAGCCTTATTTGTAGGATGTCAACATAGTTTGGGTATTCAATGATTGCTCCTAGCTTACAGTCATCTGCAAACTTGGTGAGCCAGAGGCCCCCAACATTGGCCTTCACATCATAGAAGTATATACCAAATAGGAGGGGTCCAAATAATGAGTTCTGTGGGACATCACTAGTAACAGGTTTCTTATCAGAACTGGATTTGCCTATCTGGACAACATATGTCCTGTCACTGGGCCAGCTTGCTATCCACCTGATGATGTGGGGGTTTATGCCTAACACAGTAAGTTTATCTATGATCCCTGAGTGGGGAATACTGTTGAAAGCTTTGGCCTGGTCTAGATAAGTAGTATGTACCATTGTACCCTCATCCTTGGCCCTGATGACTTTCTTGAAGAAGTCCAACACATTGAGGAGGTAATAGTTCCCTTTGACAAAGCCAAATTGGGTCTGGTCTAATGTTTGAAGATTTCCAATGTTGTTACTGATAAAGTCAATGATAATTCTATCCATGACCTTGGAGATAAGACTGGTCAAGCTTATGATTCCGTAGTTCCCTGGGTCAGTGGATGGGGTCCCCTTGTGCAGAGGGATGACTGCTTCAGTCCTCCAGTTCTCTGGGACAAAGCCCATCTGGTGGCTGTAGTTAAAGATAGTTTCAAGTTGCTCTGATAGATCCTGTTTTAGTCTATTTAAGAAGCATCCTGGAATGTTGTTGGGACCCATGGTCACTGTGTATTTGGCTTTAGTGAGTGTACTAAGTACCTGTTCCCTCATAAAAAACCAGTAGGGGAATGGCTGCAAGTAGATTTGCTAAAGTTTCAGGCTAGGTGTAAGTGTTGCCATTCATGACTAACCTGGCACATTGCTGAGCATTTCCCCTGAGATTATGAACATAATTGAAAAAAGCCTCTTTCACCTGGAAGGCTATATTTGCCTCATAATTTGCTTTGCCAGAGTTGACCAGCTCTCCAATTTGTTTGTTTAGATTAGTGAGTGTCTTTGAATTGGGTTGTCTGTTCTTTCTTAGCTTTGAAGAAATTTTTTTCTTTTTTTTGAATAACATTTTCATGCTAGTGGTCCATCAGGGTGGGTTATTTTTGCCAGTAATCATATATTTGACTCGGACAGATGCTGCTTCCTCTATGCAACTATGAATGTGATTGTACAGTGCTTTTTTTATGCAGCACAGAGTAGGCCTCAGTGTTATCCAGGTTTGGAGAGGCTTGGAAGTTTAATAAGTTGTCACTTAGTTTTGGGTAATTGGCCTTAGCAAAGTTCTTAACAGGTTTGGAATTTGATGGGGATTCTAGGTTAGTTTTAATACTAAAGGATATCATTTTGTGTCAGATCTTACCAGGTAAGAGTTAATGCATGGGAGGGAGCATCCGTTATGAATACTAAGACATCTCCTCTCTTTGTTTTATCCTGAGCTGAGGGGGATTGAGATAAATGAAAGTCATTATAGCCTTTTATAGCTAGGGTGCTGTCCATGGTTCTGAACTATGTTTCTATGACTGCACATATGTCTGGACTCTCCAGGATGAGAAATTTTTCCAGGAATTGCAGTTTTCTATTTAAACTCCTAGCACTGAGCAGCAGTATCTTTATGTGTTCATGAGTGAGTTTTGTTATGTTGGAGGGTTTAACAACTTGGCATGGCCTAAAAAAGAGAATATGGGTACAGAAAAGTTTTTGCCAGTAACCAGTAGCCAAGTGGTGACAAGTGCAAACTATCCCTGGGAAAGCATCATGGTTTGTTGATTATGTCTCCCCAGACTGACAAATAATGGATCCCTTCGTGACTCCAGAAACTAAGCAAATTGTTGAAGTTAATAATTTTTTGCTGGTACTGTGGCATCATCATTGGTGAATATAAGATGCTACTCAAGGCTAGATTCATACCCAACTGGGACACATATTCAGAGGGCTCCATTATATCTGTCTTCATACAGTCCAGTGAGGTACATCTTAGTTGATTTACACCCACAGGATCTATGACAGTGTCATACTGGTACTTGTGGTTTGAAAACCTAAGTGCATGCGTGATTTGGCAGATCCTGGCTCCAGACAGAAAGGTCACTGTGATCTTCTCCTTATTTAGCTTGGTAAGGGGGACAGCAGTATGTCTTACAATGGAATCCCAAAAACTAGAATGTTAGGCTGTGTGGTGTGTTGCCTTATGGGCTTGGAAGCAGGGCTACTATGATCTTTAGAGTTATGTGTTGGGTGAGGCATTCCCTTTTTTGAATGTACACTGGGCCACCGAAAGATGCTTTTTGGAGGTCATGGCTGTTTGGGTAGATTACATGTGAGTATCTCCACATGTGGGTCTATGTGTTTGTTCCTCAGTGTTGAAATGAGTCTTTTGGGTGTAACACTGACAACCTGGTTAGCAGTTTTCATGTGTGCATGTAAGAGCTTTGCCTCCAATGACATTGTGTATCTACATCGCTCACATACTGTGCTTATCGGTTCTAAAATTAAGTGGTTATCAGTGAACATGAGGCAATTAATACACTGCATCAGGATGACCATATTCACCAGGCCAAAAACAGAGATAACAGGGAAGCACCTATCCATTATAAAAGATCCTTAGTAGGTGGGAAGGAGAAGGGGAAAATCACTTAATGGATATAAGAGCCAAGGTCCAAGTGATAGTGTTTAGTAGTATACTATAGGATGACCTGCAGGGGTGCTGCTTTCTGTGTAAGCTGGCAGCTCTTCAAGCAGCTATGAATAATGGGCGACTATGGAAAGCATTTACTATCGAGGATTTTAAACTGGAGAGGTTTGCATGTAAACAGGGCACTGGTAACTGCATGTGTGCATTACATAAACAGAAGACTTTTATACTACCATGATAAAATACTTTTACACAGTTAAGCCTTCACACCAATCAGATAAACACACAACAAGCCTTCCACCAACAGTTCACAGCTCAGGTTGGTTGAATCAGCTCTCTACTCCCACCAGAGTGCAGAATAAAACCCTTTTAATGTAAAACAAACTATTTTTGAGCTAAAGTGCAGTAACAAATGCCTTATTAGAAAAGGCAGAACTCCTGCATTATTGGGAATCCTTGTCTATCCTGAGAAATGTTCCTAAATACAGAAAAATGCATGCTAATGTAGGAAAACTACTACAAACTTGGAAAAACTTTGCAAAACTTAGAACGATTTTGGCAAACTTAGTAGAGCTTTGACAAGCTCAGAAAAGCTTTTTCAGTATTTGAGGAGGATAGGAAATGTCAAGATACTGTTAGAACAGTGTGTAACAGCAGTACAGTAACAAACAGATGGCATTTTTAACAAGTCCAGGCTGAAAAACAGTGATAAATTCAAACAAATCAGTAAATACAGCACAGGACTGTTAAATAGCACTGAGATAGGTAGAGCAAGTGCATAAAAAAATACTTATATCAGCTTTGTAGGTCCTTTAGATGCTTTAGAGGCAATCCAAGGTTCTTGCAGTCACAGGCAACTAAGCCAGGCACAGGGAAGATCTGAATGAAGTAGGAAGTCAGGGAGAAGAAAATACTTTGGATGGTCAGGGACTGGAAGGGAATGGAATATCTTCTGGATAATATGTCCATTATCCACCTGTCATATGTGAAGGCCTCTCATATTGGCAGATGGAAGACAGATAACACCAAATGTCTTAAGAATGGAGCAGATAGGAAATGTCTCCATGATTTAAATGCCACTCTCCAAAGGGCAGGCCACAAGGTCTCTGGTTGATCCATCTCCTTTAGAAGCACTGAAAATTGCTTCTTCCTCTCTGACACTTCCCAAAACATCTGAAATTGCTTTATCTGGGTGTGTGGAAAACATAATTAATGTGAGCTCTGCTCTAATGTACAAAATTGGTCTTGTTGTACTTGAAATATCATCCCAACCTTGTAGAGAGTACTATTCTTACTCTCCTGTTTCTCAAGCTCAACTTTTACAGATGATCAGAAGAATAAAATTCTATCAAATAGAGTAGTAATAAACCTGTTCTTAGAGTTCTCAACATGTACATTCCAGTGGAGCCAGGCATGGCATCAAATAGTAAAACCTGTGCTTCCTGCTCTAACTCAACTACCCTTTGTACTAAAAGTCAGTTAAATAGACAGGTTTGCTAGAGAGATGGAAGCTGGCAGTTGGGACTGCGGTTTGGTTTTTGGGAAAGGTTCTGAAATTCCCCCAAAAAAAGGATGAACTTATTTATAAGCTCCTTATTCAGTCATAACAAATGCATTGGATGGTGTAATGCCATCAAGGAGAATGTAAAGAATGACAAGCCATACTTCCTTTGTCTGTCTAGGTTATGTGGTCCTTGTTTGGTCAACCAACAACCTTAGACTGTGTCTCATGAACCTTCTTAAGTTTAGCCAATACAATAATAGAGTACACCATTGGGTTCTGCAACAAACTTACTCAGTTTTTGGGATGCCAAAGGATCTGATCTGGTCATTTATGTTATAGGTGGCATCACATTCAAAATTTTTCATGATTTTCTGTTACCAGCTTAACAATATTGCTAACTAGAAGACCCAACCAAGAAAATGACCTAGATGACTGGAAGGCTTCAGCCAAAATAAACCCAGCCTCAGAACGAGTGATTTGGGTTTACTTAATATTAATCCCAATATGATGTACAATCTTTTCAAATTTTACATCATTATGTAGTGAAGAAGAAGAATCAGCCTTCAGGTTGTCATCTATGTCTGGTATGGGGAAACAAAGGGAAGTCAATGTGCTTCTTCTTTCATGCAGCCTTGTCTTCTTGTCTTTGATGGAGGAGGGGGCTAAGCAGTAGGAAGGCAGGAACCAGACATAACTCGGGTATCTTGTCTGAAACCCCTCCTAGATTTTCCTTCCCATGATGGAAGCAGGGGGGACATGATGGAAATCAGTACAAAATGGTCTCAAATGAGCCATGATCACAGTCATTGTGTGTGTGTGTGTGGGGGCTCATAGAAAGAGACCTTCAAAATGGCTGCCAGAATTGTCAATTACATTTGTACCTGAGACAGAATCAGTTAAGTCTAGGAATCAGCACAAACCAGTGATGATCCTGACCATCAGATTGAAATGATCAGAACCATCACTGAGTTACAAGGAACTGTGCAAATACCTGAAGACAAGATAGCCATCAGCTCCTTGAGATCTATGTCCTCAAAGTTGAAATACCTGAAAGACAACCTTAGGGATAGGTTATTCAGTCCCAGAACAAAGGGGGACAAGGTTGACTATGAGACATTACCCCAGTGTTGGCACGGGAACCAACTAAAAGGAGGTTGAGGTTAAAGTCATTGATGCCAACAGCAAGGATGACATCGGGATCATCATGGTCAAAGCCATCAATGCCTTGGGTCTCACAGATGTTAATACTAAAGTCAATGACCAAATGTTCAAACAAATCTGGGTTTGAAGTCAGCCCAATGAAGAATGGTCAGGTCAATGTTCTGAAAAGTGATGCAGTGAAGATGGTTGATTTTAGTAGAGGAAAAGACCTGGAACAATGGCTTCAACAAGAAATCCTGGCACATCTTTTCTGTAGTTCAATTGAACAGAGACAGATGTATGAAACCCAAAGGATTCTGAAAAATCAGGGCTGGGGGTCCAGAGCTCTGGTTCAGTTGCTAAAGATGAAATGCTTTCAAGTGATGAATGACTAGGGGCATCCTTTTTGTGGCAACAATATTTTGAGCATGTTTGCAAGGCAAACACAGGAAAAGCAAGCACAACATCCTCAGAAACCTTCTTGCTAGCACACACAGATTTTGGTTTCTTGGTCAATGTAGCACCCTCTTTTTTAGGCTCATATATAAGTACTAGGCTAGATACCCTCACAGGTCATTTTAAGCCTAACCAATTTCTTGAAATAACCTATCCAATTTTGTTATAGATTGGCCTTACCCATCCCATGGTCAATAATTATATATTACTCTAATGAAAATAACTGAGATCATACCATAGATAATTTGAGGGGACTTGTGCATGGGATAAAGCACTTAGAAGATGCCTTTCTCCAATAGTAGTACAGGGGGCAGTCATGGAGTAAATTTTCTGTTTCCATCCATACATCCAATTTGTGCTTGAATATGGACAGGGATGAAATTTGTTTTATGTGGATGGGAAGCCACAGCAGAGGTATCCTCCTTGACAAATTCCTGTCCCTCCAAACCATTCTGTTGATGTTGCAGAAGATGTTTAGATTCCTAGACCATGTATTTCTGGTGCCATTTGACTTGCTGGTGTGCAGTAAACAAAACAACTGACAAAAGAATTTCTGTTAAAAGTTTCAGAGGGGGAAATGCTGGAATCATATTAAAGTATTACTGTAAGGTTTTTATTTCCAACTGTTTTTCCTTTCTTTAACTTTGGTGTGCTTTAAGGATGTAGAAACACTACAGTCCTCCACAAAATGAGCTTCTCTGAGACATTTCAAACACCTTGTGAGCGTATCTTATGAGGATACTTTTGCACCCCATTTACACTTTACATCTGCAACTCTTTTGTTTCATAACACAAGGAATCACAATGGCAAAATAGATAAGAATGTAAGGAATCAAATAACAGTAAATCACTAACAATACATGTTAAAATAATTTACAGAATCAGCTAAAGGCAAGACCGCATTTACAGGTGTAGCTAAGAGCAGGCCATTAACAGTGAAGACACACGCACAAAAAGAAGGGTGCCAACAATGTAGGCTGAGGGGCCTGTCTGAAACAACTAAGTGACATTACATGAAGAATAAAAAGGATGAACTAAGGAATGCATACAAATGTGGAATAAGAAATATTGTATGCTACCATAAACTTCAAGAAAATCAAAACAGAAACAGAACCTGGCTTCCGTTTGTAAGGAATCATCTTTATTGAACAGCTAAAGGGATCCGGATAGATGTCCTTAAGCCCCAAGAATTCTAGATATTGGGGAGGTGCTAAAATTGTCTGGGAAGCTTTGTGATAAGACTGAGTCAGCCTTTCAAGTCTTAATCCTATAGATGAGGGAGATGAAACTCCCATTCACAGACTGGGATTTGATAAACTGTACAGCTGAGCAGAAGGATGGGTGTAGCTACCTACTGTAGTTTTCCTGTTTGATAGATCCTCCTAAGACAATCATTCTAACATAGCATTATTGGACAGCTGCAACAAAGTATCATCAACAATATCCCAGAGGATACTTAGGTACAATATATATTGAGTTGCTTTGTTGAGTTAAACTTAGCAGAGATTAAGGAAGGGTCTTCCTGGACTTGGCTATGAAACTTATAATTCTAGACAGAACACAATATGGTGCATGAATGTATTACTGCTATTCAAGTTCCCTAATTGAATTCTCTTACATCTATACCTGCTGTATCCAGGTAGAATGATTTGTGTCATACAATCACTCATGCAGTGAGATGAATAAGATTCTCCATGTAATCTCTCTAGTGTTTTGCAGGAAGGGTCATCGAATTCTTTGCACTTGTGTCTGTCAACTGTTTCACGGCATCTTTTGCAGTAGTTCACCATCTTATAGTGTAACAACAGTCCTGGACAGTGACTTTCAAAATGAAAAGTACAAGAAATAGCACTTCCTGAAAAAACACCAGAAATAATAAGAATTAATTAAGAGGGTTACATTTTCATCCCATATCAGTGGCTTACATGTATTTGCTAATGGTACAAAGCCATGAATTTCCCTACTGTACATATTGCTACTTTCCAAGTTAACACTCTGTAACAGTAGGTTATATCTTTTAAAGCCATGTGATTTGAAAAATGAGTCCATCATATTCTTAAAGCAACCATGTGATCTGATATGTGGCTCCTCAATCCAAAATGACTGGACACTCCTTTCAGTTTGCTAGTAAGATTTCTGACACTGTTGCTTATGTGCCCCAGGATATCATTGAATTTCTGGAGACCCTAGCAACCTCTCTTCATAGGTTCATAGATTCATAAGTAAATATTAGGCTATCAGTCTGCAGATTATTACAAACCTAGCCAATGTGCAAAGGTCAAAATAAAACTCTGTACCTTGTGTCTGTGAAGTAAAGACCTTAAACATTGTACCCCTGGGTTAAATGACCAACACCTTATACATTAGGCCATCAATTAAGGTCTCATGAATCAATGCCATCATAATGAAGACTTTCATTTGAAGCAGATGTCATTAGTCTGCATCATGACTGGTTTGTGGCAAGCTGCAAAGAAATGTTTTCAAGCAAAATTTGTAAATTAAAATCATGGCTTGGGTACTTTGTGATGGATGTTGCTGCATACTGCAGCAAGACAAGGATGACAAGTACTTTAAAATGCATTTCATTTAGAAGTACAAAGGCAATTATCATTAAATCAAATTTCTCTGGCTGCAGAAGTTGTGATCATGTCAGTAATACAAATATGAGTACAACTATCAATCTTGCAAAATTAATTATGTTGAATGTTAATATTCTGTAACATATGAAGGAAGCTGTTAAAAAACTGTATATACTGTATGTCTCTATAAACTGAATGATGGAACTATCTACATATTACTAATCTACTTCATAATGTATATTTATTTATTCTACTAGATGTATGTTATGTTGATTTTACTGTGGAGCTTTTTTCCCCAGGCCTCCTCTCAAAATGGGTTATGTGACCCAGTCAGACTATCCAGGTAAACAAAAGTAAAATAAATAAATAATAAATAAATAAATAAATAAATGAGTGTTGCAGACACTATCTACAATGGAATTGGATGTTTTATACATTTAATTGCACTTAAGATTACTAAAAAATTGGAAAAACATTGGAAGAAGGCAGTAAATTGCTATGTTGAACATGGTCAGGGTATGTGTATAGGTAATTTATTTACTTCTACTGACTGCTATTTAATAAGCCACTGGTAGTGTTTGTCAGAGGGACACCCCATGTGCCAGATAACAAGCTTAAATACACTACTGTGGCCATGTTTGCACTTTTATCTAATTTGGCAAGGGTAGTGAGTGTTTTTGTGAAACAAGCTCAAATGTATTATTGTGGTCATTATTTTGTTTAGAATCAGAAATCTAAGGCACACACAGTCAATAAAATTGCTCTAATTTGTGAGTATGGAGGCAGTCTGTTGATGAAAGAGACTGGTCCTTGCTTTCATTTGATCATAGTTAGTCATTATCTGGCTTTGCAGTATTACACTGAATTTGTGTGAAACTAGCTGAGATACCTTATGATGTCCATTATGTTTTTTTTTGTTTAGTCACAGTCATTCAGCTGAGGTGTCACAACCAATAAACTTTCGATAACCAGTATGTATAGAGGCAGTCTACAGATTGAAATAGATTAACTCCTGCTACTGTTTGATTACAGTTACACAATCACTGATGTGGCATTTCTGAGCTAGTTTACATTGTTGTAAAACTATCTGAAATGCATTGCTGTGGCTATTTTATATATGCTTGCAATTAAACATCTGAGGTATATGTAGTCTATAATGTGGCTACAATTGTTCACAGAGGTAGTCAGTGGATGAAAATGGCTGCCTCTGCTGTGATTTGCTTTGCTGTATTAGTGTGGATCAATGTGAAACAAGCTGAGTTATATTACAAACACCATTATTTTATTTATTTATTTAATCACAATTACACATCTGATGTGTACACAGATAATAAAATTGCCAAAAACAGACTGAGTAGCTGCATTTTGTGAAGGAAAGGGATTACTAACTATTATCACACCACCCACATCATATAGCCAAGCATAACACATGCCCACCTATACAGAGGTCCTCAACAAAAACTTACCTAAGTAGCAGAGACCTCCAAAACACACTCACAAACATTCCACACACAACACCAAATACATCACAGACAGCAGACAACACACCATGTCTCACAAACACAACCCATGAGGCATAGCAACAAACTCATACAGTCCATAAGGCACAACAATAAACCAAACATACTAGTCATTGGTGACTCAATTGTGAGACACACCGATATCCCCCTCACCAGGCTCAACAAGGAGAATATCATGGTCAGTTGTCTGTCAAGTGCCAGAATCTGCCACATCATGTACACACTTAAGTCTCTTCACAACAGGTACAAGTATGAGTCTGTCATAGTTCATGCTGGTGTGAATGACTTGAGATGTACCTCCCAGGATTATATGAAGAGAGACATGATTGAGCTGTCAGAGTATGTGTCCCAGGCAGGTATGACCCTAGCACTAAGCAGCATCCTACCTTCACCAAGAATGATACCACGATACCAACAAAAAATAATTGACTTCAACAATTGGCTTGGTTTCTGGTGTCATTTCAAGGGGATCCAGTATCTCTCTGCCTGGGATGACATGGTTGACAGGCCTCAATGCTTTGCCAGAGATGGTCTCCACTTGTCACCCCTGGGATTCAGGAGTCTGGCCAAGGCTCTTGCCTTACCCATTGTGCCTTTTTAGGCAATGTCCCAGAGACAAATCATCCAACAAAAAAGATCTGCCAAAAAGCAAATTGAAGGTCATGCTGATTAATGCTAGGAGCCTTAACCTGAAAATGCACTTACTGGAGGTTCTCCTAGCACTGGAAGATGCTGGCATCTGTGCAGTCACAGAAACTTGGTTCAAGGCTGCAAAGAGTACCCCTGCCTTACCAGGCTATACCTCATTCCACACATTCTGATCCCAAAATGAGGTTGGAGTTTCTATTTTCATTAAAGACAAGCACATCGCCAGACTGGTTTGCCAGCATGATGCCATAGAACTTCTCCAGGTGCAAATGAGAATTGGCAAGACACCTATCCAAGATATAGCCAGCTATGGACCCCCTCCATAACTCAGGACACCCACTCCTCCTACCTGGACCTACTTGACTCCATCAAGGTAGCCCCTATCACCCTGATCCTTGGTGACTTCAACTACCCCACCATAAACTGGGTGAATTATTTCTGCTCTAATGCGCTCACCCAATGACTTCATCAAGTCTAATGCACTAGGCCAACTTGTCTCATACCCCACAAGGGTAAATAGCATTCTAGACTTGGTTCTCACCAACATGGGCAAATGATGCACCATCCCCATAGTAAGTTCTTCCCTGCTGAGATCAGACTATTAGTCTGTCTCATTCAAAGTGTCTATCCTGTCCACCCCCCCCCACCAGCTGTAACAAAGCTAAAAAAACTTCTCAAAAACTGACCACAACCTTCTGAGGGAGGGTATCAGTAGCTTTACACCACTGCCCCCCTCAGAAGATTCAGACAAATATGCTGAACAGTATGCCAGTGCAGTATACAAGCACCTGTACAACTGCATGGACTTAGCCATACCCAAAAGAACTAAAACCTGCTCCTCAAGGAAACACAAACCTATCTGGTGGGCATCCTCTATCTACAGGCTTTAAAACAAAAGGAAGAAACTGTTGTCCAAGGGTAAAAAGGCACAAATTCCCAACTGGGAAAACTCCGTCCTTAGTCTCAACAAGCAAATTAGATCACTAGTGAAAACCTCCAAAGCCAATTATGAATCAAAACTAGCCTCCATAACAATGGCTAACCTCAAAGCCTTTTTCAATAACATCAGAAACCTCCATGGCAAAGCCCAGGTTTGTTCCAAATTAGTTCTTAATGGTACCACTTACAGAGATCCTGTTTTGTTAGCCAACCTACTAGCAGACAGATTCAGTGCAAACCCCCCCCCCCCCAAAGACCCATTCAGCATCTCCAATACTTGTCCTGCAACTCATATCTCTGTAGATCAAGTGTTAAAGG
The DNA here is from genome assembly GCF_019279795.1 of Protopterus annectens. Taxonomy (NCBI): domain Eukaryota; kingdom Metazoa; phylum Chordata; order Ceratodontiformes; family Protopteridae; genus Protopterus; species Protopterus annectens. The sequence continues at coordinate 1,762,738,720 of NC_056726.1, forward strand.
CCCTATCCAAGGCAAAGAACCCAGCTTCCATGGGACCTGATAGTATCCCAGGCTGTATTCTGCAACATCTCCAGCAAGAACTAGCCTCGCCATTGAGCACTCTATTCAACCATAGCCTAAGTAAAGGCTTCATTCCCGCAGAGTGGACAACTGCCATTGTCATCCCTTTGCAAAAAGGTGACGCCACTACTGACCCTGGAAACTATTGCCACATTAGCTTGACAGGTCTGATCTGTAAGGCCATGGAGCATATTATTGTGGACCTCATAAACAAGGACATAGGAAATCTCCAAGCACTTGACCCCACCCAGTTCGGATTTGCCAAGGGCAGATCTTGCCTGTTGAACCTGATTGACTTTTTGAGACTGTCATTAAGGCACTGGATGAGGGGAAAGTCAGTACTTACAGCTTACCTTGACTTGGCCAAAGCCTTTGACACAATCCCCCACTCGGACATCATTGAAAAACTATCACAACTTGGTGTAAATCCCTAGCTTATTAGGTAGGGCTCACCGATAGGACCCACAAGGTCAAATTAGGTGCTACCACCTCTGACAGCAGACCTGTCACTAGTGGTGTCCCCCAGGGATCTATTCTGGGACCCCTATTGCTTGGCATCTACTTTTCAGAGGCCCAGGCAAAGACAAAAGGCCTGTGACTCACCAAGTTTGCAGATGACTGTAAGTTATGTGCTATTGACTCCCCAAATGATATTAACATACTTCAAGAGGGTCTCACAGCAACAAATGACTGGTGCCAAAGTCATGGCCTTCAGTTAAATGGAAAAAAATGTATTATCCCCAGATGATATTAACATACTTCAAGAGGGTCTCACAGCAGCAAATGACCTACAAGTTAATCTCAGACCCTGCTCTACCAGAGATGCTCCATATCTGTAAGTCTAACTCCTCATGCATTACCCAATCAAAATACTTAAATCTAATATGTGACATTAACAAAACCCGATGGAGAGGCAGGTTTGTCTCACAATAGTTGCCCTGTCTCTGGAACAGACTCCCCATACTCATCAAACAAAGTACGTCACTGACCCTCTGCGAGTGCAACCTTGATGAGTGGATGGGAAACCACAAATTTGTCCCGGGGTTCCACCTGTGTCCCTCATTGACAGGGGCAACAGATGTTGATTGATGTTTCTTTTTTGGTGATAAACTCTTGGCTAGGCTTTTAAGAGCCCCAGGGCCATTAGCCTAGTAGTCTCCTATGATCTTATGATCACCTGATTACAGTTAAAAAGTAATTGATTTGGCCTAGTAGAGTCAATGGGTCTTTAAGAGAAGCATGCTGAAACAAATTACTGTGGCTGCCAGTTCTTTCGCAGTCATCACAATGAAATATCAGTGGTATACAATGAAAACGTGGCTATTTTAGGGGTTAGTAGGCAAGCTATGAAAGAAGAGGCTAGTAGACAATTGCTGTTAAATAATCATTAATGTGGCTTGTCAGGGGGGCTGCAATTTGAAATGCATTACTGTAACCACAATTTCTTTTACTTGATTACAGATACTTTAGCTGGTTTACCTATCAAATTGGTAAGGTATATGTTTATTTTTTCTGAGAATGGAGTGGTGAAGTATTTGGACTCTGTAGTAAGCATAGAAAATGTCTCCATAGCTGCACAACACATAACGGTGTCTCCAGACACAACCAAACTGTAAAGTTGAGCTTCAACATTCAAAACTCATAAAAACTAAAAAAAAATTTTTTTTTGCAGTGGTCCTTTGCCCTCTGAACCTCAAACATTGGGGGCTATGCCTTTCCAGAACTACTACTTATGCAAACTAGTTTCAAGATTGCTCTATTTAGAGTATGGGGGAAATTCTCAGATGCCATGTCTTGTCTGTCTGTACTAACAATTTCTGTCTTGATATTATGACTACAATTTCGGTCCTTGAAATATTGACTGGTCTCCATACAAGGCAGGCATGTGCTGGATAAGGTTAATGTGGCCACCCATGAAACTTGCCATGTCTGATGTGTAGCTCCTCAAAACACTATGGTTGGAGAGTTCTGTCAGTTTGCCAGTAAGATTTGCATTACTGGTGCCTACTTTCCCCCCAAATATTATTACATTTCTGGAGAGACTGGCAACCTCTCTAATGAATTGATACCATTGTAATGGAAGACTTTCATTTGAAGCAGTGTCCTTCTTTATTCTCATTTCCTAAGAAGACTGTCTAGATATCCCACACCACTTCATCACAGAACCTTGCACCTCAAACCATAATAAAGTAACTGTACACATCTGTACAGGTTTCTTAATAACATGCCATTGGTATTTGCTTCTCTTACTGTAAATATCCCATATCTAAACAACGATTCCTGAGTAGCTGCCATATTCTAATCTAAGACCTTTAAAACATTTTGTTCCACTAAATACTTTATTTTTTCAAGTGTCACTACTTCCTAATGTATAATCTAACCATGATGAACTAGGATTGCATAACTAATAACTCTCCTGTAATCTCTGATCTGGGCTATCTCCTGTGTATTTTTGTCTGCTATTGCAGGATAATAATTCCCGTATTGGGTGACACAGTGGTGCAGAGGTTAACATTGTCGCCTCACAGCAAGAGGTTCTCCGGTTCGATTCTCGGCTGGGGTGCCTTCTGTGTGGAGTTTGCATGTTCTCCCTGTGTTCGCATGGGTTTCCTCCGGGTACTCCGGTTTCCTCCCACATTCCAAAGACATGCATCTGAAGCATTTCTCCCAGGGCCTCCGCTGAAAACAGGCTCTGTGGAACCTAGTCGGACATTCCCGGTCAACAAATGATAAATAAATAAATTTTATTCTGCTGTGATGCAAAAGGCAAGTACTCCCCTTACATCACATAGTTACCAAATAACAGAACATTTGAAAGAAGGCCCATCATATTTATAAAACATGGAGCACATTAACTTATCAAGCAAACTGTTGTCACAAGAGAATATGTATATGCATTTAATAAAGGAAACAAAATGCTTGTAGTTTTAATATAAACAAACAAGCAGGTTTAGTGACTCTAAATTATTCTGGTGAAAATCAGACATTCTTGATGGAAGACTAAAAGGAACAAAACTGATTTTTTGTATTAGCAGTAAACCTTGTTCCCACTCCCACCCCAACTGCAACATTCATTTAATTCTTCACTACACCAGCCTCTTACCTTTCTTGGCTTCCAGGTAACTTGTTTGCCACCCCCTACCTATCAGTGTTTTTTTTTTCTTCTTAAATTATAAATGCTACTTCTGCATGAATAAAGTGCTCAGAAATCCCAACACATATGAAAGCAGGTAACCTTACATTTTTGAGTGTCTGAACCAGTGAACTGAATTTCTTTAACCACTCCTTCTTAGGGTAGGTTTCCTGCTCTCAATATCCCTGCTGTTATCTCACTCCCCATATCTTGACCAAGTGACATATGTCCACTTTGAGATGAATCTTCCTGCTGTACTGACACCACATTTCGGATTATGTTCTGGTATAACAGAATGCGGTCTGTTGTGTGATGAACATCAGAAATTTAGGACTTTGCATGATGCCACCACATCCCTCATATTCTTTAAGTACTATTTACTAGAGCATGGTCAGTGTCTATCTCTCCTCAACTCTGTCTATCAAATAGGAAAAAAAAAACATCTGAAACTGTAACTCATCTACATCTAGTCACTATGCCCCACAAATGTGAAATGTACATAGGACCTATGATTATCAAACAACCTGACTAACAGATATTTAAGAGTCAAAGTATTTAGTGTTTTTTTTTTTTCAAAGTCTGTAATTCTCTTTCACTTGTGTGCCACAAGGATCACTGTCTGGATACACACTCTTCTTTTTCTGTATCAGTAATATAACCATTGCAATCTCCATGCTACAAATCTCTTTGCAGCTGAGCTGTCTTTTCAGTAATCTGGTCATTACACTGTCTTTTTAAGAAACCTTCTCATCAGTGAACCTTTTAAGCAGTTCTTAAGTGTTTTGCCCCACATAGCTTGTAATAACATTTGCAAAAACTAAAAGCATGCTCTTTGTCTCTAATGCTCAGATTAAATTTACTGACCCTGCATAGAAAATCAGTGCTGATATCTTTGAGGAGATAAAACTTGCAGTCCTTTTCAAATAGTTGGACCTATGACTGGACCTCTTTCTCAGACTGAGACATTCTTGTTATAAAATATATCTTATAGCGTTCAATATACTCCAACAATTGAAGCCAGGTAAGCACTTGGAAAAGGAGTTTTCATTCATACCATTAAATGTCCTTTCATTATTCAGCAATGCATTCTTCATAAAGTGCAACAGAATATCAAAATTCACTAAGCTAAATGAACAGATTCAAATTGTAATCATGACAAACACATCATCCCTGTATTCCTCCTTTAAATGTCAGCTGATTACTTATTTTGGAAAGCACTACCTTTAACCTTCTGTTGTTATTTCCCTTTTGCCATCTCTATATAATCCACATGGAGCTCTAGAAATCCTTCTTCCTACTCGGACCTTTCCATTTCCATACAAAGATCAATGTTCCAGTGAAATATCAAGGCATTTACAAAAGCTGACTCCAAAGTACAGAATGCATCTGTTCTGATATCACATTGCAAATATTTTCCATAAACCATAAAACAGGCCATAGAAAGTCATTCAAATCGTCTTGCTCTGGGAATATAACTTAAAAATTGCGACTTGTTGACATTCTTACCAAATGGACACGAGCTATCGATTTTGATGCTGAACTGACACTTTTGCTGCTAACCCTTTGTTGTTATTTATAGGTATCTCTTGCATCAGTTTCCTTAAACAATTGTGATGCTCTTCTATATCGCTCCAACACTTACTATTTTGTACACATTATTTTATTGGTTCATGGGTTCATAGATCACTAAATTAACAGCCTAAGAGCCCTTACAACCTTGACCAATATCACCTATGTTTACCCAATCTATAGCACCTGGGGACAAGTGGATGGCTTGGGTTTGTGCCTATGCCTTGAGTATCTTACAGATTGTCCCTGTCCATAAGGGAGATAGGCACTACCCCATCCATTGATCCAAATTGTGTTTGAAGATAGGAAGGGAAGGGCTGTGCTTAACATGAATAGAAAGCCTGTTCCAATGGAGGAGCAATCTCTGAGACATGTATCTGTCTCTCCTGCATGTTTTGTTTGAGTCGCAGACTAAGTTTAGATTCCTAGATTGGGTAACCCTTGTGCTGTTTGACTTGCAGATGTGTAGCAGCTCCATCAGGGATGGATTGGTGAGTGCCTTGCAGATCAGGCATAGGTCACATCTTGATAGTTGGTAGGAGAAAGAGTAAAGGAATAGGGCTTTTAGTCTGTCTCCATAGGACATGCTGTTTATACCTTGAATTTTCTTTGTGAGGAATCTCTGTGCTCATTCCAGCTGTTGTAAGTGCCTAGTCAAGTATATGCCAAATGTGCATTGTACAAAATTATTGGTCTAATGAGGTTTGGGTACAGCAGGACTATAATTTCCTTGGATCTGGATGCCATATCTTAACTTATAAGTTGTGCCATATAGAAAAACTTCCTCACCACTGTGAACACATGGTAGTCAGAGTTCAGGCTACTATCTATCTGTGTACCTAGATCTCTCACCTCTGAGTCATGCAGTCACTGTTCCTCCAGAGTGTGTTTTTAAGCAGATTAAGCAGATCTACCAGGTGGAATATAAATGCCTAAAGGTTGTCTGGACCAAGATTCCCAAACCCAGAGATTACTCTCTATATTCAAGCAAAATTCTTTATACCATAGCAAACATTCCTTACTCTCCTTTCTGTACAATAAAGGCATAAAACTCCATATTTCTGATTCCGAAGGCATTCTAAAATTACAGGCAACTTAAGATGCAGAAAAAACATCAACCTAGAAAATAAAATACATACTTAACTGAAAACTACAAAAATGTTTCAGAACAAACCTTTCATTTGTCTGAACACACCACTCAAATGTCAGTCTATTTGAATTCATACATTTAAATGGTATTTTTTAATCCCTTAAAATGTTGTTGCTCATGTTTTAGGCAAGGATGTAATGTAGAAGTTATGTTGAATGCTTCACTGAATCCTGGATGTTTATAAGCCTACAGTCTGAATTGCCACTCAGTTTATAATTTTACATGACTACTATAATCTCCTCAGTAGTCTTAAATACTTGATAACACTGGAATGTAAATCCTTGAACAGCAGTACTCTGTTCTACTCCTAGTTTTCCAAAACATTATTTCTAACTTTATATTTCATGTTATGTCCTGATACCCTATTAAAACACTTATAGCACTTATAGTTACATAATGGCAAGTAAATTACGTAGGTAGGACCACAAGTACAAAATTCCCTAAAACTGCAGAAGAGGTTCAGAAACAAATTGTGCAATGCATTAAATTATATTGTACAATGAGCTGTGACTTGCAAGGTGGGCTGATTCAGAGACCCAGGCAGAGTTGCCATATTTTATGCAAATGCCCATATAATGGTGTGGAAATTAGCAACATTATGGCAACGAGAGCACCTGTAAATGCAAAATAGTCTAGAAGTGTAGACAATGGCAGAAAGTTTCAAGGACTTATAAAAAATGTGTAACAAGCCATAATGGGAAGTGAAGTTGTACAATATCATTTTTGGTGAACAGAAACAGAGTGCACTAAGATGTTTGGAGCAGCATCTTCATTAGCTGAGCTGCACAGTTTAGAGGCCATTCTTGCAGCCGGTGTCCACAGTACTGCACATCATCATTCTTGGATTTCCAGACTGATCTGATCATGTCTAATGTACCATCACATCCATGACATGGACATAGTTAAATTTATTATGCAGGCAGAGACATCATGCAGAAGCTTATAAGTATGTGCCGTCCTCACATAGAATGTGGTGAGATATGGAGAATGCCAATCCATGTGAACAGTAAGATATGTTTAACATTGACTATTCTTGCTACAGACACCTTCCAGTGGGAATCAGGTGACATGGCAAGTGTATCATAGGCATCCACTTCAAGAATACTTAACAATTTCCTTGATGTTATGCTCCAGCATGCTGAGTACCATATGTGGTTTTCATGAACCAAAAAGGAGAGGAAAATCACTGAGTATTTTATGAAATAACTCATTTCGCTGAGGTTCAAGGGACCACTGACTGTACGTCCATCTCTGCCAAATCCCTAACTGATCCACATTGGAAACAAGTCTATCATCTAGTAAGGCTTCTACTCCATCAAATGCCCAGTGGAGTGCAATGTACAGGGTATTATATACAATCTGTCTGTACACCATCCAGACAGTCCTCATGAATCCCACATCTGAAAAACATGCAGCTTATACCAGGTATTCATGTAGTCTGACTTCTCATGGGGATGTCTTATTGGTGTTGCTGGATATATCCTGGACCCATTGCTCATGACACTAGTACAAAATCTACACAGCATGGCTGAGATGCCATACAAATCCACTTGGCTACAGACGTGCAACATCATCAGACGTGTTTAGATTGCTGAAAGCCACTTCAGCTGCTTAAACTTGTCTGGTGGTGTACTGCAGTATGCTCTGGAGACTCGCAATATACTATCTGCTTTCTGTGCAGTACTGCACTGTATGTAGACATATACAGCACAGAACTGCCATTGGAGGTTCATACTCATATCTCAGGAAACAGTGGCAGAGGAGGTATAGGTTGAGGAGGAGTTGGAGGAACCAGCCACAAAGTAAGACCATGCAAGGCAAAGGAAGATGTAATACATTGTGGCACTGTAATCCCATGAGCCTTCAGTTTACATTCCAGTCTCCTATTAGTTGGGGGCATTTCATTTAGTACCTGCTTGCAGTGCCACACTGTTTACAGCCACATTGTCTGCTTATAGCAGCTTTGTTGAACTGATCTTTCTGACCTATTTGCTGATATAGTCCATCACCCCTTTGAACAGCAGTGGGGTCACAACTGAATCATGATGCACACTCACTGGCAACTCCTCTCTGAGTCCAAACAATGTTCATAGTTTTATCACTGGGTTCTTGTATATAGTGTATATAGCCTGCATTAATAATGCCAGTGTTTCTGGAACTTTGAACCATTGCAAGACTGCCCAAATCTGCTTTCTTGGGACTTTATCATATATTTTCTCCAAGTCTAGGAATGCCTAGCTGGACTATTTCTACATTTCTTACTTTTCCATTATTTGTCTGACTCAAAAATCTGGGCTGGCTGTACTGCTTTCTTCTCTGAATCTAAACTTCTCATCTCCCATCTTACTTTCTTCTGTTCTAGTTAATTATTCAGTTATCAGTCACCCTTTCCAGCCCTTTGCTGCAGTGTGGCAGGAGTTTGAGAGCTCTGTAGTGCCTGTACTTATGAATATCCCATTTTGTCCTTGTAAGCTGGGACTAGAATGCTTATTCGTTAGTGTACCTCTCAGCTACCCAGAAGTTTGCAGAATATCACAGATTTTGCTTTATATTTTTGCCCTGTTCCTTTGTAAAATGTTGATTTCCTTGGAAACTATTGAGGATTGCATTCATTTAATAGTGCCAGATACCAGTGTTTCAAAATAATTTTTAAGTGAATTAGAGCAATATTTATTTTGGGCCTTTGTCTCCCTGTTACTTCTGAATTTGTCCAGAATACTTTTTCAAAGACAGTCAGAGGGATGTTCTCCAGTTGTCTGGGATATACCTCTCTTTTGTACCCTCAAGAGCCATTTGTCCTCTGAAGTCACACCTTCTCAGTCATATCTGCAGTGACTTCATCTGATCCTACCACTTTGACTTCATTTTCTTCAGTCCTCTTTGTACTTCTTCTAGGATGGGTTCTTCGTCTTCTTTCATCATATGGTCTGTGTGCAGGTAATACAGCTTCTGAGGGGTTTCTTCATTCAGAAGCTTCTTGAAGAGCTGTTTCCCTCTGTTCTCGATGTCCACTGGACTGATGAGCAGACTGCTGTTGGCATCACTCATGAATGATTGACTCTCTTCCTTATCTTTCTGTCATTGCCTTGTGGCCTGATAGTTTCTTTGTGCCATGTGCTGAGTTACTTTGCATACGCTGGTAGAGTTTCTCTGATGCTTTATTCTTTGCTATTGCTAGTGCTTTCTTAGCCTCTTTGCTAGGTGACCAGTACTCCCTCTTTGTCTGCTGCAACTTTTCTGTCTCCTAATTGTAGTCCTTCTTCCTTTTGATAACTTCCTAGATGTCTACTTTCCTTCAGTACCTTATTTCCATACCTGGCTTAACAACAAATCTGTTGTATTGTCTTCACACAAGCTGGTTTAAAATGTTGCCATTCTTCTTCTTCAACTCCATCTATGTCCAATTATTTCTGAGGTGCTAGAGCCTTGTCTGTTTTGTTGAATTCCGATGCTTTCATTCCAGTTAACTTCCAGGCCTTCAACCTAGTCTCTGCTGATCTTAAAGCCTTCTGTAACAACTGCTTGCAGGTGAATTTGGTCAGCTATGATTTATTCTAGGAGCTGATTGTTTCACAAGGAATGATTTTGCAATCTTTGACTTCATCCCAGTGCCCTTTCCCCACTCTTAATATGGGTACTTTTCCTTTTAATAAATGTATTAGTTGTAATTATATTACACAATCATTTGATAAAATAAATGGAGTTCCATTTAAACCCATTGACAGATATTGTTGCCAGACAGAAAGTGTAATTTATGCTTTAAAATGTGGTTGTGGTTTATTTTATATTGCTGAGACTAAGGGCTTTTAAGCTCCGGTTGCAGGAGCATTTAAGAGACATTAAGAATAGCAAACTTGAACGCTCCTTAGCAAGACATTTTAGATATTATCATGAATGTAGTCCTGAAAGCCTGAAGGGGACAATTTTAGAAAAGATAAATGTTAAATTAATTAATTTTAACATAAACAGAAATTGTTATACAAAGACTGGTTATTTTAAAATTTTCAACATTGTCCCCTGGAGGACTTAATGTTGAGTGCAATTGGAAGTACCTTGTTTGAGTTAATAGTTTTATTGTTGAATTGTATAATTGGGGAAGGATTTTTTTGTATACAAAAAGGTTGTTTTTTCTAAAGTTTTTACTCCCAAAAGGCTTTTTGAGCTGAGGCGCTAGGGTGTATACAGAGCGCATTTTTTATTAAAAGTTGGTGACCTGTTTTTTTTTTTTTTTTGTCGTGGTTTTATTGTAAACTCTATTGTAGTTCTTTTCTATTTCTTCCCATATTACTTTATTAACATGAAATTCCCACTACATGTAAATCTCACCTCTGCCTGTTCATTATATTTTAAATGGCAGCTGTGAACCTTCTACCCTTAGACAATCTTACTAGAGTGAAATATGTTTATATTCTTTTCTAAGGTTCAAATAATGAACCTGCCCACGCATTTCAAAAATCTGCATTATCCACCATACTGCTTAAAAGAAAGCATCCTTCTCCCAATCCTTTAGTTCCTTAATCCAAATCTTGGACAACTTAAGGAAATTCTTTCCTACCTGCTTGACCACAGATCCTTATATATTATACCTATAAATACCTTAAACACATTGTACCTTATCCTTATCTCATAAAAACTCTTGTCCCATCTTTGTCCTGCTATAAATCTTTTCCAAAGACCTTTACTGAATTATCACTTGTAATACAGGCAAACATTTGTTTATATAAAAGTAAAGCAAACCATATTAACAAGTTCCCATTTACAAACTTTATACTTTGCATCTATTCTTATATATCATGTAATCTAAGCAAGAGGTATAAATTATTCAGTTCCTGTCTTCTTTTAAACCACATTCCTTTCTAAAACATTTTCTGTGTGTACTGTTCCTAAACTTTCCATTTTACATGGAATTTACTCCTCCCTTTTTCTAAAGATCTCATTTCCTGTTCTTTTATATTTGTTATAATATTCACTACTTTAAGAACAGTTGGTTTAGATTTTGATTTCCATTTTCTAGTAATTGTTTTTTTTTGCAGCCACCAGAATTAAACTTAACAAGGCCTTACTATGTCTAGGTAATTCAGATCCTATATATCCCAGCTCAAAAAATCATTGCCTTAGTTACACACATTTGCTTGCCTAGTATTCCTGACAGAGTACTCTGTAGGGAATTCTTAAAGTTTGCAAATCAATTACACTCCCAAAACAGTTGTTCCCAGTTACCTCTTTCTTCCTCATCACACTTCTAACATTTGTCATCTACCTTAGAAAAAAATCTTTAGAGTCTGCTTTGGGTATAAACATATCAATGCAAACACTTCCATGCAAAAAGCCTAAATCTTCTAGATTATGTTGCACATTTAGGAGCCATACATATGCCATCCCCTTGTTTCTTTGTGAATTGCATGTCTAGTCTCACTTCCCAATCTTTTCTGATCTCTTTTGATTGATAACTATGGTTATCGTGCAATATTATACATGCCATACTAATTATCACTTTTTTAAGAGCAGCTTCTATTCAAGACATAGTTACAAAATTTCAACCAGTGAATGGTTTTCATTTACGATGTCTTTACCTCTTTCTCTTTGTCTATACACTGATATCAGTCCCTGATATGGAAAGCAATTGTCCTGTATAAATCAGGCATACTGGCTATCCCTATTTCTTTAATTTTCTGTGTCATCCTTTTGATATCCCCTTGTCTTTCCTGGACCTCTGTTCTCTCCAAGATTTCATAAACAGTTATAAGAGTCATTAGAGCCTCAGCATCTATATCTGTATAGCAATTTCTCAGTCCCTTCTATTTGTTAGAAATAAAACAGTATCTATCACCCATTCACATCCCCCTGAACATTCCTTCTCTGATTCCACTTTGCCCTGTACCTTATCAGTGACACAAGACCACAGGAGGCAAAACAGGGTGCAGAATATGGGAATATCATTCCTCCTTTACTCTGCTGTGCTTTTTCATTCTTCCAAGTCTTTTGGGTTTCTAATTTCTAGATGTGGATGGACCCCATTCCACATTGCTTCAGTCTTTGGTGTTAGCTAAAAGTGCTCTGCAGCACCAGCAATGTGCTCAGAACGGGCTCTTTCTGCAATTCATATGATGTTATATGTGTTGGTAACATATCTAAATAAGAGACCCATTGGTCCTACTGCTATTGGGACAGTCTGGATATCCTTCTTCCACATTGCCCTCATTTCTGCCTGCAAATTCTGGTATTTTATGATTTTGTGTTTCTTTGTACATAAGATGCTGTAATCACTGGGTGCAGCAATTTCAATGATTGATGCTACTTTTGTCTTCCTCTCATCAGGAGTGGCCTGCCCCCACCACACCACCCGGTGCCCCCATCCTGGTCTACCTACACCAAATAAATACTGAAAAAGCACCCCTACTAGAGTGGCACCATAGGCAGCCACCTAGTTGGCCTATGCCTAAAGCCGGCTAAGTTCTCATGGACTACTATATCTGGTTTTCTCGTATCTATTTTTTGAACTGTTGATAATGGATGATCCCATGTGATATAAGCTTCATAATTCTCTATAATGCTTTGTGACATGTTTCCAGTCCTTCACAGCTACTTCAATATTGTAAAATTTGCACAATCCCCAATGCAGTAGCCTTGCCACATTATTATGCCTTTTAGTATACAGACCTTCTGCCATTAGTGTATCACACACAGCCACAAAATGTGTGACTGTTTATAGTTCTGTTTTATAGAACCTGCATTTGCCTGTTTTTTCCCACATGCTCAACAGACTTTGTAAACCAATGTGTATGTAGTCTACTACCTTGGACCTCGAATACTAACCTTTCATCTTTTGTTTTAAATTCACCTCTTCTTAACCATTCCTGCATCACCTCCAGATCGACATGAGGTTGTTCCAGGAGTTTTATGTACTTGCAACTATATTTATGTCTTTTCCACATTTCTTGTCTTCCCATCTGATCCTTTTCCTTATATTCTTTCTTTCTTTTTTTTTGGCACATTCAGTTGCTGTCTTATTTTTGCCTACTTCTGTTTTGATTTCCATTCCTGCTCGACACTGATATGCTTATGCTAAACAATGCAGGGTAGTCATCTTAGACTTGTTCTCTTCATGTTTCAAAACATTCACTATGTTTGGATCTGACAAGGTCAGCAGATGTGTATATAGTCTTACAATTGTAGATCTATACATGTAGTCAAGTTTTGAGGAGGCCCACACCTCCTTCAGAATGAGGACTATATTATCTTGGTATACAATAATTTTTATATATCATTCTATAAGCGTGAAGCATTTTTATTGTTTTCTTGTCCAACTGATCCAGTACCTTTTGGAGCCAGTCAATTGCACCAAAAATGTAAGTTAGTATAGGAAGATCAAATTGGTTTATAGCTTGGACTTTGTTCCTAGATGCCAGGGCTATTTTCGGTATTAATTTTAGTCTTCTAAAATATTCCTTACAGAGTTTTGTTTGCATTTGTTCATGTTTTATTGTCAGTCCTTCATCAGTTTCTAAATATTGATGCACTCCCTTCTGCTCAAGTTCTTTTGTATCACATTTCTGTCCCAGACTGGAATTGTCTTTGTGCTGCAGTTTTGCTGCTCTGATTGTTACTTTTGTACATTTATCAAGACCAAATAACATTGTTATATCATCTGAGAAAGTTTTGACCACTTCCAGTTGTATTCTCATCTCCTCATCTGATGAACTGTACAAGTTTAAATTGCCCACAAAAAGAAGATGAGAAGTATTTACACTAGCCAAATTGTAACCATGACCTAATATGTTAAGTAGACAGCTTAATGGGTTAAGTCCAAGACAAAAGAACAATGGTGACAGAGTCACCCTAAAATATCCTCCTTTAATTTTTATACCTGGTATAATAATTTTTCCTTTATCATGGCTTCACTGCAAAGTGTTCTGCTGTTGTTTCATGGTAACTGGAATGTAACTAATCAATATAGGATGCATCACATACATCTCTAAGTATTCCTTTACCAGTGAATGTGGGATGCTGTCAAATGCATTTTTTTTTTAAATCTGTCATTGCCATACCTAGATTCTTCCCCTTTTTACAATTCTCAATTATGACTTTATTCAACAACAAATGATGCTTTGCTATATATGAATTTCTTTTGTTACCCTTTTGTTCTACTGTCATGATTGAGTTTTCTTCTAAATAACTGTAAACTCTATTGGCATCAATTCCAGTATATAGTTTATACATCATCAGAAGGCAAGTTATTGGTCTATAGTTTTTAGGATAGCTTGCCGATTCACTCTTAAGGAGGAGTAGGTTGGTATCTGTTTGGGGTGTGCATAAAAATCTGACTCAAGGTTAAATCTTCTGTAAAGATCTTAATACTTAAAGCATCAATCCTGACTAATCTTGTGATTCCACTAATTATTATTTTATACGACCTTCTTTCATTATTCTCTACCGCTTACCCCTTGGGAAGCTTCTATCAAAAGCATCTTTGCAAGTAGTAACTGTTACAAATTATTAAAAAACTTTGGATGTGTAATTAATTGCTGAATGTACTGTATATTTCCACAGATGTTTTACTGTAGCAGAACTCTTCTATCTTGTATTCTGAAATATAAATTAGGGTGATGTTCTAGCTAGTATATATGCATGATTTGTGTAATGTAGTTTAGAATCATGTTTTTGCCTGGTATTTTTTTACCTCTTTTCTTTGCTTTTGTAGATACTTTCTCTATGTTTGTTTATATGTGGAGCTTTTCTCCCCGGGCCTCTGTTGAAAATAAAAATGTTTCCAGTTAGACTAGCCGGGTAAACAAATGTAAAATAAAATAAAAATTAAAAAAAATAAACTTTTAGCTAGAAGATAGCTACTGCACCTGGGCCTGGTTTTCCAGTTAGGAGGTTTTCTTAATTTTGTTTCAATTTCGCTTGCTGTTATTCATCCCACTTCATATCCTGTGCAGCAGAACTTCTTAATGTTTCTTTTACTTCTTCTATCCACTCAGCTTTTTTATTATGTTCCACTGGGTCTTCATAAATATTTCTCCAAAATGTGTCTATTTCTGTTTTTTTTTATTTCTATTCCTTTTGCTTTGTTTTCCAGTTTTCTATAAAACATTTTGGGTCATTAATGAATTGCTTATGTTGTACTTTTCCTTTATATTTATCTGCATATCTTCTAAGTTTTTCTGCCTCTGATAATATTATTAGTTAATTGTTTGCAATAGTCTATGATTGATTCTGGTCTGTTTTAATACTGCACATTGCTTTTATCTCATCTATCTTTCTAAGTGTTTTTGTTACTCTGTTCCCTCTTCTATATTCTTCGAACAGTTACACTTCTTGTCTTAATTGCTTTATAGTTTTTGTGGTACTTCTTATTATAGCGGCCTTGCCGATGTAGTAATGTAAACAGTGAATGGGGGAATTAAACCAGTTTCAGGTGACTGTCTTACTGCAAATTGCAGTGATCCTGACTGCAGCAGACCTACCCTGTCAGTGGTCCTGCACAGTATACCAGGCCACTTGCTCTGGCACGTATCACCTCCTGTACTTAAACAGTATGGCTGTGATGTATGGAGGAAAATGGATGGGAAACTCACTTACCTAACAGGTTTAGCCAGTGCTGTCCTTGTATACAGTGCATTCACACACAACCATTGCCTGGCCAGTTAGGCAAAAGAAGTGGCTGCATACACAGTCCAGGAATGTGTTTGGCTGAGAAAAGTAAAGGCGACCTTTGCTTGAGTATACGTCATATGTCTGGATAATTGTTACTCATTGTTTCACCCTTTACCTTGTCCCGGCCAACCTTTACATTTCAATTAATGCATACAAAACTACAAATGCAGTAAGTTGTTTTATGGTAGCAGGTAAGGAAATACACTCTACCTGCAGAACTTCATTCTAAGTTTGGGTACCGAGGCAGGTGAGCAAAGTAGCTGGAGCGCACCTTATTTCGTACACAGAATGGTTCCTCACCTTACCGATTTCGACAAGTCAGTTTTGAAATTTGTCAGGGTACCATTTTCTCTGTTCAATACTTCCATGATGACATTTGATTTCTTCCCTTCCTTTCCCTTATTACCCTATATTTTTGTGCTAAAACTTTATCTGTTATAATTTAACTGCACAGTAATGTATCCTATTTACTTTTGGTACATCACATGAATTTCTGTTAATAGTTTTGATCACTGTGTTCGTTTTATCAAACTTCTAATATTTTGGGTCTTACTGACTTTCTGTAATCTATTTCTTTCATCAGTTTTATCAAGCAACTATTCCCTTAAATTTTCTTCTAAACTGAAGGTGCATCTTTGTTTTTCTTTTCCTGTGGGCATTCTACAGAAAGCTCTAGAACATCTCCTGTGACATATTCTTTTCAGCTGCATTCAGTATCATCCATTGCTCTATCATATGGGAACTCACTGGTCTATCACTCCACAACATTGACTGTGTCAGAGATACCACTGTTTGCTGTTCCTTTCCTTGCTGTGCAACTCCAAGTGAATTTTTGTATCTCTGTGTAAGCATAGTGTCATGGCTCGAACATGGAGTTCAGAGCCTTTGTTCATAGATAGGTTCATAGATTAGTACTAAGCTAACTACCCTTGCGAGCCCTTTTAAGCCTAGCCAATTATCCCTTGTGAGACTCAAACCTTGCACCTTGTATTTGTAAGACAAACACCTTACCCATTAGGCCACCCCGATCCAGGAAACAGTGCTGGGGGCGTGCATGAGCATCCCAGCACTGTTCAACCATGGAGATGATTGTGGAATGTAAATCACCTCATTTTCTGGTGAAAACCATTCAAATGAGATGATTTACTGATCCAAGAAGCAGGCAAGCATCTGTGTAGGAGCTGTATCTGCATAACAAATGTATGTGGGAACTGTCCATGTACAACACTGCAAAAAAAAAAAAAAAAAAAAAAAACGGGGCTATGACAACTTAAAGTAAAGCATGTATTAGTTGCATCAGGCATAACAATGGCCAACACTATGGCCATTGGCATGTAAAACCGATGCAAAATATAAAAAAATCAAAGGTTAATTTGATGTGCACAAATGCTATGTGCAAGCAGAGTGCAGCAGCGCCCAAGCACGGATCTGGCAAAATATAAAATTAAAATACTAAAAGGGGATTATTTAAGCTAAAAGTAAATTCCCCATTATACTGGCCAGCATGCAGACTCATAATAGTAGGTAACAGTGATTGCTAAGGACATAGGCTGTCATGTAGTGCTGTAGTGCTGTATAGGTATTTAGGTGTATGCAAATTAGCTATGTTTACTGATTGCAAAATGGGCCACCATGTCTGCAGGTACCTAACCATGTAGGGGCTATAATGAGGTGGTATAGGCAGAAGAGGCAGCTGACATGAAACGGGGGTGTGTCATGCTTGGTGTAAACACATTGGAGCTTACAAGTCTGGGCAAACGCAGTACTAAAAGTGGGGCAAAAGGCCAGAAATAGGGATAGTTTTTAAATATTGCTCTTACAAACTTAGAAAGTTGATAGAATGACAGGTTTTGGTGTATATATTTAAAATTGTTGTATTTTCCACTTTATTTGTATCATGAAAGAGCTATATAGAAATGTATAGCTGAAAATTTGGACGGCTACATTAGCTTAGTGGTTAGAGTGCTGTCTTTGTATGGAGTAGTTCATGGTTTGAATACCAAGACAAACCATTCAGATTTTACATGGGAAAGTATTGCTAAATAATTTTATTTTATTTAATGATGTCGTAGTTGATATTTGTTAACCAGAGTAGTGTAGCTGGTCCAAATTTCCAGTGTCAATGGATATATTATGTGAACTCACCCATGTAAACACGAGTGTCCCATACAGTACAGTCACACCCCAAGATAATGTAATCAAAGCACATAGGGGGACATCATATAGTGTAAAACATATACATTTAATAATATGTCAGTAATGAGTAATTAATGTCCAATTAGTACATTTATTTAAATGAAAACTGAGCAATGCTTAGCAGTGTGTGTCTCTACTTAGCCAGTTTAAGCATTGCTTAGAAGTTTAATTCTAAGCAGCATTCAGCCCAGCTAAGCGGATTTGTGCACCGCTAAGCGGTGCTTAGCATTTCTGAAACCTGCTAAGCACAGCTAAGCAAGGGGGTATGTCTGAGACTGCTTACCTATGCTTAGCTGGTTTCAGAAATGCTGAGCATGTTTGTGTTCAGGAGAAGGCCCTTTTTACTCAGCAATGTTCCCACTAGCTGCAACACTTGTAAAGGCTTAAAACTGGAAGAAATGGGAACCACTGGAGTACACCCTTGGGAATTTTAACTGACAAAATGATAGGGGCTGCTGCTGCTTTGCTACATCTCTACATGCTACACACTGAGGGCAGTGTTGGTGATGATGATGATAATGATGCTGACAACCGGCCCAGACTGAAGAGGAAAAGAGTGTTCAGACCCAGGGTAACCTTTCAGGAGCTACATGAGCTGGAGATAGTAGAGCACTATAGGGTGGACAGAGACATACTTCTCTGCTGCCTTCACCTCAGACCCAGAGACAACAGAGGGGAACCCATCCCAGCGGAAGCAAAGGTATGTGTAGCCTTAAGAATACTAGCTACAGGTACTTTCCAAAGACATACTGAGGACATCATGGGGGTCTCACAGGCATTCACATTCAGGGTACTCCACCAGTTCCTGGATGTCATGTTAAGACATGCCAGTGTGAACATTTATTTCCCCAGCACCCCTGAGGAGAGGACCCGCAACATGCGTCTCCTCCACCATGTAGCAAACTATCCAGAGGTACTGGGTGCCATAGACTGCACCCATGTCTACATCAAACACCACCCAGTGAAGACGGTAGAGTTTACATCAACCGCAAGGGCTATCACTCCATCAACTGCCAGGTCATGTGCAATGCCCAGGGCATTATCATCAATGTGTGTGCTGGCAGCCCTGGCAGTTATCACAACTCCTACATCTGGCATGCCTCACAGCTGTACCAGGCATTTGCCAGGGGGGACATCCTGTATGACCATCTCTTGGGGGATGCTGGCTATGCACTGGAACCATGGATGATGACACCAATCAGAAATGCACACACACACACAAACACACACACACACACAAACACACACACACACACACACACACACACACACACACACACACACACACACACACACACACACTGAAGAATGCCATAATGAGACACATGTACAAACTAGGAACATCATAGAGCATGTGTTTTGGATGCTTAAGTCACAGTTTTGCTGCCTTGACATATTAGGTGGTCCCCTGCAGTACTTTCCAGCCACATGTACACACATGTTCATAGTATGTGCCATGCTGCACAATATGATCCTGCGGAAACAGCTGTAGCAGGAACCTCACAGGGAAGGGGCACACAGCCCCCCACCAGTACCAAGGTCACCACAGGCACAGGGGGACTCGGAGGAGGAACCCCCTCAGCTTGTCCCTGTAGGCAGACATAGGTGAGCCCAGTACACCCTAGCCTTGGCAAAGAGGCAGTACATAGCACATACACTGACACTCTAGGGACCCAAGGACTGACATCTCTCTCCAAATTGCACATAGAGTAAAAAGAATGCCATACACATCACACTACCTATACCTTACCATATATAGGCTGTGCACTGTTTTTATCCGACAGAGTCAGCCCTGAAGCACTGTCCTTGTAACTACTGATGCCATAATGTAAGTCACCCTTATTAACAATAAATGAATGGCGTAGTACACTGTGGTAGCATATGTATAGTATTGCTGCATGTATGCATGGGAATGAAGTGGGTTACTGGGATAGCAGCAGACAATGGGAAGCTATGTGGGACAACAGGCACACACTTCCAGGTTCTACCCATCACACAATATGAAGTAGGCCCTGTGCCAGCAAAATCCCCTGCACTATGTGAGGGACTTACAAACAGTGGTGTCATAGGACAAATGCATGGATGTCAATGTTGGAGTCCCATACATAGGTCTAAACCTCCAACAGCAAGAAAGCTGTACAAAGCCATTAAGAAATATGTGGCAAAGGCTCAAAAACAGGCACATGCCATAAAGGTTGCTCTTACAAATGTCAAAGGTTGATGCAATAACAGCTGTTGCAGTAGCATGACTTCTCTGTAGTGTGGGTAAGAAGTCTAAAACCCAAATGGCTGCCATAACTTTCTAACTTCAGTCTTAAATGATTTCACTAATATTTGCCACACAACCACATGTGTAATGAAAAATGGAACCAAAATATGAGCCAAACATCTGGACAGCCAGTGAAGATGTATACAGTTGAGCAGTATGACCCCCCCAACACACCCTTGTTCACATAGAACTGCAGTAACATGTATGTTTGTAAGGTAATAGCAGCAGACCATACATTTCCAGGGCTATCACAATCAACTTGATTCCTTGTTCCAGTTCTACAATATGCAGGGGTCAATGTGCTCTGCATGTTTGTGGTTAATAGTGTCCGGACGTACACAGCACTTACTGGTGGCTGTTGTGACCTACTAGTCTAACTATAAGACTGTGGTTGTCAGGGTCCATGGCTCCAGACTGCCCATGGCAATAAATCTGCATGTCAGCTGCACCTACAATAGGAGTTATACAGACTGTCCAGAAGAAATATATATTACTGCAGGAAAGCTGGGCAGTGGTGGGATGGGAGGCCACACATATGGATAGCACGGAACTCTGAGTAACGTACATGGTGCTTAGTTCAACAGTAGGGTGGGACATGTCAGTATACTGTCAGAATATAATGGCTGCCATGTCACTTAGTCAGTACTGAAAAACAAGTCAGTGGGCACCATCCATACCCCTGGAATTACAGAAATGCACAGAATGTCCACACCTATGCCTCCTATATCTGTTCTGCTTGTCATAACTTTGCATTTGCAGACCTCATACCCATAAGAAAAGGAAAGCTAATACAAAAAACTTCTACCAACTGTCTACATTTGGATCAGAAATATTAAGGCCCTTGTCCTCATGTCTGGGCTTGTGTACAATTGTCATCTATGTGCCTGTCCATATGTGTGTGTCTGTAAGAGTTTGACAGCTACGGCCAACATGTAGCCTTATAGTAAAAGTGCAAAACAAACCTTCTGAGGACCACAGCAGATGTATGGGGCACAATGATCGGCAACCTGCTAAACACATACAGTCAGAGGTGTGAAGTCCATAACCCCGTGCTTGATGTTAC
Source organism: Protopterus annectens (assembly GCF_019279795.1). NCBI lineage: Eukaryota > Metazoa > Chordata > Ceratodontiformes > Protopteridae > Protopterus > Protopterus annectens. The sequence goes on from NC_056726.1 coordinate 1,762,759,820, forward strand.
TACTTCTACCCCAGTCACACAATAACTGCAAATACATAACAGAGTCAAGTTTTGACAAAGCCTGTGACTGCAGTACACAAGGACCAAGAGACACATGTAAGGGGGAGGGGAAGCAATGGCCACACAAACATAGATTGTACACACTAGAATAATGTGTGCAGTACCGTAGGTTCTCTGCACTGTATGGAGTCAGTAAACAAATGTCTGTCAGTGGTTCCTTACATTAATCTAGACCAATCTGCCACTGACATACCAGGAAATCACAGTGCTATGTAGAATATACCACACATATTATGGAAGCCTTTGCTCAGTCCAATGCACTCTGTACCCACCCCAGGATATGACTCACTTAATAAGGATAGCATACAGCTATGAAATCCCTCAGCCACTATATCACTGAGTTTCTGGACTGTTTATACAGGTTCATCAGCCAATTGGCTGTAGCACCCAAAAGCTTGGACCAGAGTACAGGTAGCCATGTCTGAACACACACCCCACTATAGAACTGTGCTGTCAATATATGCCTTTGTATACAGACAGCTGTGTACATGTTATCTGTGTCTCCCCAACCCTGTCAGACAGGATTACCCTCATCTATCTGTATGTGGCACATATAAGATATATCCGCATCTGCAGAGTGTCATATACATACATATATATAGGTAGCATATACATATATATAAAATATAGACAGGTAGAGATAGGGAGAGAGATAGACACAGACAGAAAGAAAGAAAGAAAGAAAGAAAGAAAGAAAGAAAGAAAGAAAGAGGCAGAGTGAGACAGAGAGATAGACACCCTGAAAGCCATAGAGTGATGCACTGGTGGAGACATTGCACAACACTTGTAAGCAGTGGCATGTGCAAGTACTTTGGTGAGCTCCATTGTGTAATAGTAGTGATGTATGAGTTGTAATCTCACATCATCCACCTTGTGTGTGTTTCTGTATCATTTACACTTACATCTGTATACACACACCAAACAGGCCTATGTTTGTGTAATGGTCACCCATTTAATTGCCTTGATACCATTGTCCTCCACAATAGTGGCATATCTGTCAGCAGCTACTGATGTTCATAGGTTCATAGGTTCATACTAGGCTATCTGCCCTAGGGCATTTATAAGCCTAGCCCAGAGTTTTGTGGCTTTCGCCACCCCTTTAGTTTGAAGGATACTATGCCCATTATTTTGCTGTGCCTCTGTCAAGCAGTGACACCGAGGTTATCCCCAGGGTATACCTGCGATCTCCCATCCATTGGTCAAGATTTCTCTTGAACAAGGCCAGCGAGGTGCTCTGCCTCACATGTACCGGGATTTTGTTCCACAGCATAGGGAGTCTCTGGGTGATGAATCTGTCCTCCAGCATGTTCTATTAATAGCTGTGTTGAGGTTTAAGTCTCTTGCCCTTGTAGTTCTGATGGACTTAGATTTTTTGAGGTGAAGCATGTTCATTAATTCTGGGTTGGACATGGCCTTGTATGTCAAGCACAGGTCACCTCTGAGCAGACGGTAAGCGACTGAATAGAGCTGGAGTTCCTTCAGTCGGGCAGCATAAGACATATTTTTGAGACCTTTAATCCTTTTGGTGAGGAACTTTTGGGGCCTTTCCAATTGCTGCAGGTGTCAGGTCAGATACATTCCGAATGGGGCATTGTACTCAATCATTGGTCTGATGAGTGATGAGTGATGAGTACAGGGGAACGATGACCTCCCTTGATCTAGATGTGAATCCCTTCATGATCAGGTGGGCAATGTAGAAGGTCTTCCTAACTATTTTGGCAACGTGAGTGTCAAATGAAAGGTTACTGTCAACCTGGGTCCCCAGATCCCTGATAACCTCTTCTGTGCTTAGTGGATTGCCACCTATATGGTAACTAGGGGTAATCTTGTTTTTCCTAAAGGGTATGACTATGCATTTTTTGGCATTTAACTTTAGGCCATGGTTCTGGCACCAGTTATCCATCTCTATGAGACCCTTCTGAAGGATGTCTGTGTCAGATGGGTTTTCAATTATGGTGCCCAATTTGCAGTCATCTGCAAACTTTGTCAGCCATAATCCTCCTGTGTTTGCTTGTACTTCTGAAAAGTAGATGCTGAACAAAAGTGGGCCCAGGACTGAGCCCTGTGGGACACCACTTGTGACAGGCTTGGAGTCTGACATGGTGCCAGCAACTCTGACCCTGTGGGTTCTGTCACAACCAGTTTGTGACGTATGGGTTTACATTTAAGCTGGTGAGTTTTTCAATGATACCCGAGTGGGGTATTGTGTCGAAAGCCTTTGCCAGGTCGAGGTAGGCTGTGTGGACTGCCTTGCCCTCGTCAATGGCCTTGGTGACTGTTTTGAAGAAGTCAACCAAGTTTAAAAGGCATGATCGGCACTTGACAAAGCCAAACTGGGTTGGATCCAAAGTCTGCAAGTCCCCTATGTCTTTATTTATGAGTTCCATTATGATCCTCTCCATAGCTTTGCAGACCAGGCTTGTCAAGCTGATGGGACGGTAGTTTCCGGGGTCGGTGGAGGCACCTCCTTTATGAAGTCGGACCACCGTTGCCGTACGCCACTCCTTGGGTATGTATCCTGAGGTGAGGCTAAGATTAAACAGCTGCCCTAGCTGTGGGTTTAATTCCTCATTGAGTTTGTGGAGCACACAACTGGGGACACCATCTGGTCCCATGGATGCTGTGTTTTTCACCTTGGAGAGAGCAGTTCTCACCTGAGCATTTGAGATGTTTGGGGGACTACAATCCTCTGGTATAGATATCTCTCCTTTTGGGGGGGGAGGGGGGGAGAAATTTGCACTGAACCTGTCAGCCAGTATGTTGGCAATGTCTGTAGGTTCAGTGATTTTTTATGTCATTTTGAACTAATTCAATTAAATAATGTCATCTACCCCAACAGCAGTCACAGACACTCTTCAAATGCATAAGGCTTGTGGAGCATGCAATAAGTGAGTAGCACTATAGTACATGCAATTAGATAGGTAGGGGTTCTAATGTCGGTGCTGGCAACTGTGTGTCTGCATCTGAGTGTGTGTGTGTGTGTGTGTGTGTGTGTGTGTGTGTGTGTGTGTGTGTGTGTGTGTGTGTGTGTGTGTGTGTGTGTGTGTTCATAGGTTATACCATTTTGAGGCCTGTTCCACTCAGTAAACCCCCATTGCCCCACTTTACAAGAGCTGCTGATGTCATTCAACTTGTAATCACCTTTGGACACTCTTCAGTCGTCTAAGTTTCGTGGCGCAAGCGATAAGTATGTAGCGCTATAGTACATACAATTAGATAGGTAGGGAGTCTAATCTCAGTACTGGTAAATGAGTGTTTCTGAGTCTGTGTGTGTGTGTGTGTGTGTGTGTGTGTGTGTGTGTGTGTGTGTGTGTGTGTGTGTGTGTGTGTGCATGTGCATGTGCATGTGTGTGCATGTGTGTGTGTGTGTGTGTGTGTGTGTGTGTGTGTGTGTGTGTGTGTGTATGTGTGCTTGTAGGTTATACCATTTTGAGGCCTGTTCCACCCAGTAAACCCCCCATTGGCCTATTTTACAAGGGCTGCTGATATCATTCACCTTAGAAGCACCTTTGGACAGTCTTCAGCCATCTAAATTTTCTGATGCTTGCTAAAAGTACGTAGCCTTGCAGTGCATACAACTAGATAGATAGGGGTTCAGTGGCAATCGTTACACCACCTGCATATATCAACTACCTAAATAGTAGTGGCAGATACACTTACACAATATAGGCTCTGTGGCACTTGCGTCATGTATATACCAGCAACATAGGTAGGTAGGGTTTGTACTTCCAACAATGGTAGTACATGGTTGCTGTGTGTATGTATGTATATCCCCTTGCAGTCGTGTGACTGTGTTAGGGCCACCAGCATACCTCTCAAACCATCATAGGACAACTGGATAAAGCCATACAAAAAAGTTGGACAAAAGCCAAATATTAGGTTCAATCTTTACTTGTTTTCTTTATTTTATTTTATTTTACATTTGTTTACAGGGATAGTCCACCTGGACAGAGTCCTTTTTCAGCAGAGACCAGAGGAGAAAAGTGACACACAGAGAAATCAACAACAGATAATTGAACAGAAAAATGAAATTACAAGTGGTAACTTGTATGAGACATTATAAGTAGGCAAGATATACAACTGGACATAGAGTAAAGCTTACATCAAATGATAGTAACAATATATACAAATAGAGATATGTCTGGCATTAAAGTACATGACATGCAAGGAGAGTAGAAAAAGAAACTTTGAGTTATACTTATACACTTTTTACATGTTAGGAGAGTTCCCATTTGAATAAGTTATTAGTAATAATAGTACATGCATCTGCTGTCAAGCCTAGGATTATAGTGTTAGCATGAAGAAGAAGGCTGTCTAAGGGGAGTAGGGAATTTTTATTCTGGGGTGGAGCAAGGGCAGAGCCATTTGCTACTAAGGTGGGTTTTCAGTTTTTGTTTAAATTTAGTTAAAGTAGTGCTCAATGTGATATTGCTAGGTAGAGAGTTCCAAATTTTGGGTAATATAATGTGAGTAGATGGATTCACCAGCACAGTTGTGTGATTTAGAGATTTGTAGGAGGGGCTTATTGTTACAGCACAGAGTTCTGTTACTAGAGTAAGGCTCTAGTAAGCCTTGAAGTGATGGAGTATTTTGGGGGTAATAAAGGATTTTGTAGGCCATGTTGAGGTGGGACAGGTGTAAGAGTCGGGGAAGTCCTAATCAGTTTAATTGTTTTAGGGCAGAGCAATGATGTGATCTGAATGCAGTATTGGCTGTATATCTAGCTATTTTATTGTAACCAGATTCTAGCTTTGTCATTTCAGTTTTCCTGAGGTTTATGAGTATTGGTGAAGTGAAAAGAACAGCTGAAGTCAAATGAGTCTGTGCAATAGTTATTCTTGTGTTTTTTCTGAGATACTGCTTGCTTCTATATAGTGTACCTAGCTTTTTGTGGACTTTTTTAATTGATTGGGATATATGGACATCAAATCTCATATTGTCTATTTCCACACACAGTAGTTTGCTGTGTAGAGAGGGGATGAGAGTAATATTATTTGTGGAGGTAATGTGAAAAGATCATGTGGGTATAGTAACTTTAATGGCATGGAATATCATTCATTTTGTTTTGTTGAGGTTTAGGATCAGGTGGGAGTTAGTTAGCCAGGATTCAACTTTGAGAAAGGATGACTGAGTGTTTGTAGTTCTTGGAGGGTATTGGCAGTACATATTACTGCAGAATCATCAGCGTATTGGATAATTGTGGCTGAGGGAGCTGTGGTGTAGAGATTATTTGTAAATATAGAAAGGAGTAAGGGGCCAAGGATAGACCCTTGTGGAACTCCTAAGGTGACAGGAAGGGGGGGATAGGGTTTAGTGCCAACGTACTGCTTGTTGTCGGTCTGTTAATTAGCTCTGAAACCAAATAAGGGTAGAGTGTGATAAGGCCATGTCAGAGAGGGCATGTAGAAGTTTGTTGTGGTCTACCATATCAAAAGCTTTTGATAAGTCTAAAAAGATAGTGGATACATGTCTGCCATTATTTATGTGGTTGTTAACTGTGTTTGTAAATGACATGAGAGCATTGGTGGTGCTGTGGTGAGGGCAGAAGCCATGTTGTGTATTGGTTAACAATTTGTTTGTGGCTAGGTGTTCCACAATTTGCTTATGAACAATTTTGTTCTAGTATCTTGGATAGTGGGGGTAGTATTGTGAGGGTCTATATTAAAAGACAGAAGAGGTGTTTCAGCGAACACCTCTTGGTCAACACGTAATAATCGAACTCACTAAAGCGTGAATGCTCAAAACACTGATTTCTTTCCCTGGGAAAAAAAATCACTTGGCCATCCCCATGTGTTCGCCCCTTTCCTCACTGTAGTGCATTCTCAGAGTTTATATAATTAGTTAGGGGGGTAGGGGGGGCAAAGTCCCCCATGTTGTTATATTTTAAAGTGTGTGCGTGTGTGTGTGTGTGTGTGTGTGTGTGTGTGTGTGTGTGTGTGTGTGTGTGTGTGTGTGTGTGTGTGAGTGTGTGTGTGTCTGTGCTAGTGGTTTCTTTCCCAGGGAAAGAAAATGCTGTTTTGAGAGTTTGCACTTTAGTGTGTTCGCTCATTGCGTGTCGACCAAGAGGTGTTCGCTGAAACACCTCTTCGGACTTTTAATATAGACCCTATTGTGATAGGGTGGTAGTTAGACAATTCAGTAGAATTGCCACCTTTGGGGTGTGGAGTAATGTATGAGGTTTTCCAGATAGTGAGAACATATTATTCTGATATAGACCTGTTTATTAGAATGGAGATAGGGTATGCAATAATGTTGGCTGATAGTTTTAGGAACTCAGGTAGTAAGTGGTCAGCAGCTAGGGATGTGGGCTTTAGTTTCCTAAGCAGTTTTCCAATAGTATATACTGAGGCTGGTTGAAGGGTAAACTGGACTCATTTTGTTGGGGTGTGAATGTTTTTGAGGTGGCAGAGGGGGGTTGGCTGTTAGAGAGATGTAGAATAGTTTCTGTGAAGTAGGTGTAAAAGTGTGTGGCTATGCAATCAGAGCTGTTTTTTTGTAGTAGGAGGGAGTGTACCAGTTTTTCCAGGTTGCAGAATATTGTTAATTGCAGTCCAGAATTTTTGGGGTTTGCTGTGGTGTTTAGTTTGCATTTCAGAGTAGTATTCTATCTTATCTTGTTTTATTTGTTTTTCAGCTTTGTTTCTTAGTTCACAATATGATTGCCTTGCAACTTGGGATTTTGCTTTATCCCTTGTTTTTAGCAATGATCTGGTTTCTTTGCAAGCATAGCTTGATTTTATTCTAATGGTACTAGGTGGGGCTTGTTTATCTAGAATAGACAGGAAGGTGCTAGCAAAGTAATTTGTGGCATCATCAAGAGGTAGAACTTTAAGAGGGGACCAGTTACAGTGTTTAAGGATATAGATGAAGTGGTTGCAGTTCAAATTTTTTGTGTTTCTTATCTGTCGATGTAATATTAGTTTGGTGGGGTTAAGCTGTTGTCTTAGTAGGTAGGTTGGTAGATGGTCGCTAAGACTGTCTGAGAGACAGCCTGAGTGGGCAGAATGGTCAGGCCTATTTGTGAGTATCCAATCTAGAATAGAGTGCTTATTAGAAATGTTGCCTATTCTGGTGGGAGTTTGGATGAGTTGGGTATATCCATGTAGGTTTACATGATTAGTTGGGTTTTGGGCATTGTAGCTTGTCCAATCCATTTTAAGATCTCCTAATATAATTGTTTCCTGGGGAAGAGAATTAGAAATATAGTCTAGGATGTTTTCTAAAGTAGTTATATTGTCACCTGGAGGGATATAGATGCCAATTATGTTAACATGTTTTTTAGAATTTATGGTGAGTTTACAACATAGAATTTCAGCTTTACTGAAGTTTGGGGTTTTTAGATCAATGACTGTAAAAGAGAGAGAGAGAGAGAGAGATGAGTTTTGTAGAATATTGCTATTCTTCCACCTTTTTTTGCTATTCTTTATTGCTAATAATGCTGTATCCTGGTGGGAAAATTTCATTATTTGTGATATGGGGTTTCAACCAGGTTTCTGTTATCACTAGGATATCAGGTGTGTACAGAGAGATGGAAGCATGCAGGTCCTGGATTTTGTCAGTGATGCTTCTAATGTTCAGCTGTAGGAGAAGTATATCTCCTTTATTTCTTTGGAAAATTGTTATTGGATGAGTGTGGTGTCTGGTGTGGGCTGTATTTGAGTTAAGATTTGTTTTGGGGCCTGGGTTTGGGTGTATGTCACCACTTAGTTTTAGCTTGCTTGCACAGTTTGTTAAGTTCTTTGTGAGGGCTAGTATGTATTTATTAAATGTTAGAGTTGGTTTTGAGATGTTGGGGTGTTTAATTATGGAGTAGTGCATGTAGTGTATGTATGTAGTGTTGAGTGAGGAAGAGATGAAAATGGTAGTATCGTGTAGTTTGGGTACATGAGGGCTGGAGGTAGGATGGTTTGGAAGTGATGCATATATTAATGTTTGGGAAGAAGTGATATGAGTAAGGGAAAGTAGGGCTATTAGAAGAGTGATTTGACTAACAATTCACCTTTTGGTATATATGTGGGCTTGAGTGGGGGTGGCATTTGAGTCTGAGTTTGACATGCTAAGTATTAAGTGGATGGTGGTGGAGTAATAGGATTGGGGTGCGGCAATGTGCTATGTATGGGTGAGTCTTTATATGTTTTGATTGGTTATTAGTTACTTGGGGAGGGGTGTGTGTCCAGTGCAGTATAAGTAATAGGAAAAAGGGGCTGGGTGGGAATGGGGATAGGGTAGGGGAACGGAGCGGGTTGGACCCCAGGAGTGTTGATTGCTTAAAAAACTATCAGTAAGCAAACACCTATCCTTTTGTTTCCCTATAATGATATAGTATATGGCTTAAAGGTTCATTTGGCAAAGAGTAAAAAACTGTTTGTTGGTCATATAAAAATAAAAACTAGCAGTATGCAAGAATGTTTCTTTAGTTTCCTTTTAAGGTGCAGTCTATGGTTGTAGATACTGCTAAAAGGGCTTGTTAAGGGAATATTGCCATAATACAATAGTACTGCCTTTAAACAATGACCCTATCATTGTGATCCAGCTCTGTTTTCTCAGTTTGTATGAGCAACCTGGGATACACTTTGCAATTGAAGGAGGCCTGTTGTTAGAGGCACTGCGCAAAATGCAAACACATAAAAAGTAGACAGCATAGTAGTTTGTGCATTGGGATTCATCTCCTGAATGTTATATGTTCTGACCTGACACTATACATCATCATTCTTTAACATTACTCTGTCATGTTTTGCCACATATATGCCACAAAACCACAGTGTCATGGGGAATGGAACAAACATGTGTGGCAAGCATCAAGATATTTTGCAAAATTATGTAGAAGGGAAAGGTATGGCCATCATGTGTCCCACCCTGCAGGTTGCAGTCCATGTTTGGCCAGATGTCACCTGTGACAACAACTCAAGCAATACATAGGTCCTCAGAGTTTAGGACAACAAACATACCCTTAACATTGTTTACTAGTTGTATAAAGCAGTTATTTCACGTCAGAAGCACCTGAATGTTATGACAAATAGCATAAGCAAAGGTAATGTGACTCCAAGAAGCTGTCATATTAGCAAACCCAGGGAAATCCTGTCAGTTGCACTTTCTGTGGGTATGGTATGTCCTGGCAACTGTCATGGTACTGTAAGATTTGTAACACAGTCCACATTTGATAAGGTGGTGAACCCAATCTGTGTTGCATATGTGTGTGCAATATGTAGACCTACATAGGTCCTGTGAATAGCTGCTGCACCCAATGACCCATGCATATGTAGGCATGAATGCTAACTGGCACCACTCACATATGTAGGTACTGTCCAAGGCTGTGTCCACTGTATGTAGTGTGCTGTCTGTCATCGACACACAAACTGCCTTTAATACACTGCTATGGGGTCATGCGGTGGGTATGGAATGGTGCCAATGTCCTAGACTCAAGTTGAAAGCAGACAACAGTACCATCATTCCATATGTCATGGACATGGCCACACTATGTCTCACATCAATGGCCATTATGCCATTAACACACAGACAGTGTTGACAGACCTGGGTACTCAGGAGGATAACACTGTCACATTCAGGCAACAAGTAGTGGGAGTTTTCAGAAAAGGCTTGTACATGCTTTATCACATTGGTAAAGGGACTGAATCCAGGCAAAAGGTGAATGTTACCTCTGTTAAGTCCTCGGTCATTATTACAATACATTATCAGCATGGCCATTCTGGAATGCACATATGCAGACTGCAGCATCAAGTGGAAAGGCTAAGTTAACACTCACAAATGTTATCCATGGCCTTCAACAGCTGTTTCACACACACATCCCAGATTCAGTACCACCCCACTCTGTATCTGACAGGTTTACCACAGATGGGCAGTGGCATGCCTAGATGGTAATGTTGTGCTCAACCCTTCAACATCTGCCCCATATATGTCAGCATAACTCTGTAGGCATTACCAGATTTCTGGCGTCCACTCCAGTTCAGCTGGTAAATCTGGGTATCTTGAGACAATGCTACAATTGTCTCATGTACACAGACAACCCTCTCCTCCTCCCAACAAACACAAATACATGTGAGAGATGCAACTATATAGCCAAACTGGAGGCTGAACTCTCTCAACTCAGGGCTGGCATGACCAGACAGGAGGAGATGGTAACCACACACACAACAAACCCAGTCCCACATAGACCTACCACAACTGCAAACCAAACACATAAAAACACAAAGACATACTCGGAGGCTCTAATAAAAAACTTACCAAAACAACAGAAGCTCCCAAAGCAGACATCCAAAACCCCACCACCTTAAAACAAAACACATGCAACACATACTTTAATAAATCAGTGTGTCAATCAATCACAGCCCTTAAGGCCAAACACCATGCCTGATACACTAGTAATAGGTGACTCTATAGTCAGACACACTGATGTCCCGCTTACCAGGCTGAACAAGGAGAGGGTGACTGTGAGCTGCCTATCGGGAGCTAGGATCTGCCACATAACACACACACTCAGGTCACTCCAAAACAAGTACAAATATGACTCCGTCATTGTCCATGCTGGCGTGAATGACCTGAGACATACCTCCCTGGACTACATGAAAAGAGACATAGAGGAGCTCTCTGATTACGTAGCCCAGGCTGGTATGACCCTGACCCTGAGCGGCATCTTGCCCTCACCAAGAATGATGCCACAATACAAAGACAAGATGATCAGCTTTAATAATTGGCTCAAGTACTGGTGTCATTCTAAGGGGATCCAATGTCTGTCTGCCTGGGATGACATGTTGGACAAGCCACGCTGCTTCGCAAGGGACGGCTTGCACCTGTCACCACTGGGCTTCCGGATATTGGCTAAGGCACTTGCCACCCCCATAGTGCCTTTTTTTGGCAAGGCTCAAAAGAAAAACCCACCTCCTTAGAAAACAAAAATGGAAAAAAACTAAGGGTAATGCTGCTCAACGCCAGAAGTCTAAATCTCAAGATGCAAGCTCTCGATGCACTCCTCAGTATGGAGAACATCGACGTCTGTGCAGTAACTGAAACCTGGTTCAAGGCTCCTGAGAGCACCCCAGCACTATCAGGCTATACCTCGTATCATGCTTTTTGGCCCCAAAACCCGGGCCGAACCACAAAGGGAGGGGAATGTCCATATTCATCAAGGACACCCACACTTCCAGGTTAGTAGCAACACATGAAGCATCGGAGACCATACAGATGCAACTAACCATAGGCAAAACTGCTATACAACTGGTAGCATGTTACAGACCACCTTCCCAATCTCAGGAACCCCACTCAGCCTTCCTGAAGACATTGAAGGATATGAATGTATCACAAAATACCATCATACTGGGAGACTTCAACTACCCAAACATAGATTGGGTACATTATTCTAGCCCTAACACCCTAGCCCAAAGGTTCCTGGAATTCATAAATTCAAATGCACTGGAACAACTAGTCACCTCTCCCACTAGGGGAGATAATATACTAGACCTGATCATCACAAACATATGGACAAAATGCTCCACACCGGAGGTATACCCCTCACTAGTGAGATCTGACCACAAACTAATCACCATGGATATACATATCCCACCTCCACCCCCAGCACAAAAGACCACAGTGAATAACTTCTCAAAAGCAGACTTCACTCTTCTTAAGACTGAGATGGTATCCTTTAAGCCCACTGGGCCAGTGGATACCACATCCCACAATGCCGAATCCTTCACAAATGCTTTCTATGGACATCTCCAAGAATGCATGGATCATGCAATCCCAAATAAATCCAAGTCCCTCTCCACCAAAGGCAAGCGTCCTGTCTGGTGGACCTCAGCCATTAACAAATTGTATAACAAAAGAAGGAAGCTACTGCATGACAGAGCAAAATCCCATAAAGGGAGGACATCTCTGATCAACACTAGCAGAAAACTATGTTCTCTCATAAAAACATCAAAGGCCAACTTTGAGAGAAAAATCGCTAAGGACACTAAAGATAACCACAAAGCCTTCTTCAGCTATGTTAGAAACCTGAGTGGAAACCCTCAGATATGCTCAGAGGTAGTTCACAACAACAAAAAATACACTGAACCCACAGATATTGCCAACATTCTGGTTGACAGGTTCAGTGCAAATTTCTTCCCTCCCTCACCCCCAAAAGAAGAAATACTTATCCCAGCTGAATGTAATCTCCCTGTCATCTCAGATATCCAAGTGAGAGCTGCCCTCAACAAAGCTAAAAACACAGCATCAATGGGACCTGACGGTATCCCGGGTTGCGTGCTACGTGAACTCCAAGAGGAGCTAAACCCGCACATAAAAATGCTATTTAACCTTAGCCTTACTACAGTATATGTACCTGAACACTGGCGTACAGCAACAGTGGTCCCACTCTACAAAGGGGGTACCTCTACAGACCCTGGGAACTACCGCCCCCTAAGCTTAACCAGCCTGGTCTGCAAAGCTATGGAAAGAATCATTATGGAACTCATAAACAGAGACATTGGGGACCTACAGACACTTGACCCCACCCAGTTCGGCTTTGTAAAGGGCAGATCCTGCCTTTTGAACCTGGTTGACTTTTTCGAAACAGTCACTAGAGCCATTGATGAGGGCAAAGCAGTCCATACAGCCTACCTGGACTTGGCTAAGGCCTTCAACACAATACCCCACTCAGGCATCATAGGTTCATAGGTTCATAGGTTCATAGGTTTATACTAGGCTATCTGCCCTAAGGCATTTATAAGCCTAGCCCAGAGTTTTGTGGCTTACGCCACCCCTTATGTTAAAAAATACTGTGCCCATTAGTTTGTTGTGCCTCTGTCCAGCAGTGACACAGAGATGATTCCCGGGGTAAACCTACGATCTCCCATCCACCGGTCAAGATTTCTCTTGAACAGAGCCAGCTGTGGCTCTGCCTCACATGGACCAGGATTTTATTCCACAACATAGGGAGTCCCTGGGTGACAAATCTATCCCTCCAGCATGTCCTATTTATATCCGTGCTAAGGTTTAAGTCGCTTGCTCTAGTGGATCTGGTAGATCTGGATTTTTTGAGGTGGAGCATGTCCATTAATTCCGGGTTGGACATGGCCTTGTATGTCAGGCACAGGTCACCTCTGAGCAGATGGTATGCGACTGAATAGAGCTGGAGTTTCTTCAGTCTGGCAGCATATGACAGATTTTGGAGTCCCTTTATCCTTTTGGAGAGGAACTTTTGGGGTCTCTCCAATTGCTGTAGGTGTCGGGTGAGATACATCCCGAATGGGGCATTGTACTCGATTATTGGTCTGATAAGTGAAGAGTACAGGGGAACAATGACCTCACTTGATCTGGATGTGAATCCCTTCATGATCAGGTGGGCAATGTAGAAGGTTTTTCTAACCACTTTAGCAATGTGAGTGTCAAAAGAAAGGCCACTGTCAACCTGGGTCCCCAGGTCCCTGATAACCTCTTCTGTGCTTAGTGGATTGCCACCTATATGGTAGCTTGGGGTTACCTTGTTTTTCCCAAAGGGTATGACTATACACTTTTTGGCATTTAACTTCAGGCCATGGCTCTGGCACCAGCTATCAGTTTCCGTGAGACCCCTCTGAAGGATATCTGTGTCTGATGTACTTTCCACTATGGCTCCCAGTTTGCAGTCATCTGCAAACTTTGTCAGCCATAGTCCTCCTATGTTAGCCTGTACTTCTGAGAAGTAGATGCCGAACAACAGGGGGCCAAGGACTGAGCCCTGTGGGACACCACTTGTGACTGGCTTGGAGTCTGACATGGCGCCAGCTACTCTAACCCTGTGGGTTCTGTCCTTTAGCTAGTTTGCAACCCATCTTGTGACATATGGGTTTACATTTAAGCTGGTAAGTTTCTCTATAATACCCGAGTGGGGTATTGTGTCAAAGCTTTGCAAGGTCAAGGTAGGCTGTATGGACTGCCTTTCCCTCATCAATGGCCTTGGTGACTGTTTCGAAGAAGTCGACCAAGTTCAAAAGGCATGATCTGCCCTTGACAAAGCCAAACTGGGTCGGGTCCAATGTCTGCAAGTCCCCTATGTCTTTGTTTATGAGTTCCATTATGATCCTCTCCATAGCTTTGCAGACCAGGCTTGTTAAGCTTATGGGGCAGTAATTACCAGGGTCCATAGAGGCACCGCCTTTGTGGAGTGGGACCACAGTTGCCGCACGCCACTCCTTGGGCACGTATACTGTGGTAAGGCTAAGATTAAACAGCTGCCTTATGTGCGGGTTTAGTTCCTCATTGAGTTCATGTAGCACACAGCCGGGGACACCATCCAGTCCATTGATGCTGTGTTTTTAGCTTTAGAGAGAGCAGCTTTCACCTGCGCATTGGAGATGTCTGGGAGGCTGCACTCCGCTGGGATAGTTATCTCTCCTTTTGGGGGGGAGAGGGGGGTGAAGTTTGCACTGAACCTGTCTGCCAGTATGTTGGCAATGTCTGTGGGTTCAGTGATTTTTGTATCATTTTGGACTAATTCTGAGCATATCTGGGAGTTTCCACCCAGGTTTCTAACATAGCTGAAGAAGGCCTTATGATTGTCTTTTGAATTTTTCTCTCAAAGTTGGCCTTGGATGATTTTATGAGTGCTCGTATTTTTTTACTAATAATGATCAAAGGTGTCTTCTCTTTTTATGGATTTTGCTCTATCATGTAACAGCTTTCTTCTCTTATTGTAAAGTTTGTTTATGGCTGGGGTCCACCAGACTGGACGTTTGCCCTTGGTGGAAAGAGTCTTGGTTTTATTAGGGATTGCCTGATCCATGCAGTCCTGGAGGTGTTCGTAGAAGGCATTTGTAAGGGCTTCCGCAGCTTGGGTTGTGGTTTCCACTGGCTCGGGGGCCTTGAAGGATACCACACCAGTCTTGAGTAGTGTGAAGTTTGCTTTAGAGAAGTTCTTCACTGTGGTCTTTTTTGTTTGGGGTGGGGGCGGATGTGGATATCCAGTGAGATTAGTTTATGATCTGATCTCACCAATGAGGGATATACTTCGTGTGGAGCATTTTGTCCCCATGTTTGTGATGATGAGATCTAGTATATTTTCTCCTCTTGTGGGAACGGTGACTAGTTGTTCCATGGCATTTGAATTTATGAACTCCAGGAACCTTTGGGCTAGAAAGTTTGGGCTTGAGTAATGTTCCCAGTCTATATTCGGGTAGTTGAAGTCACCCAATATAATGGTGTTTGGAGATACATTTATACCCTCCAGTGTCTTCAGGAAGGCTGTGTGGGGTTCCTGAGTTTGAGAGGGTGGCCTGTAGCATGCTACAAATTGTAGAGCAGTTTTGCCTATGGTTAATTGCACCTGGATGGTTTCCGATGCTTCGTGCATTGCCACCAACCTGGAGGTGTGGGTACCCTTGATGAATATGGATACACCCCCTCCTTTTGTGGTGTGTTCCGGGTTTTGGGGCTGGAACGCATGATATGAGGTAAAACCTGATAGTGATGGGGTGCTCTCAGGAGCCTTGAACCAGGTTTCAGTCACAGCACAGACATCGATGTTCTCCATACTGAGAAGGGCCTCGAGTGCGTGCATTTTGAGATTTAGACTTCTGGCATTGAGCAGCATTACCCTTAGTTTCTTCCCATTTTTGTTTTCTAGGGTGGTAGGTTTAGAATTTGAGCCTTGCCTAAAAAAGGCACTATGGGGGTGGCAAGAGCCTTAGCCAATATCCGGAATCCCAGGGGTGACAGGTGCAAGCCGTCACTTGCGAAGCAGCGTGGCCTGTCAAGCATGTCATCCCAGGCAGACAGACACTGGATCCCCTTTGAATGACACCAGAAATTAAGCCAATTGTTAAAGCTGATCATCTTGTCTCTATGTTGTGGCATCATTCTTGGTGAAGGAAGGATGCTGCTCAGGGTCAGGGTCATACCTGCCTGGGCTACATAATCAGAGAGCTCCTCTATGTCTCTTTTCATGTAGTCCAGGGAGGTACATCTCAGGTCGTTCACACCAGCATGGACAATGACTGTGTCATATTTGTACTTGCTGTGGAGTGACCCGAGTGCTTGTGTTATGTGGCAGATTCTAGCGCCCGATAGGCAGCTTACTGTGACCCTCTCCTTGTTCAGCCTGGTGAGTGGGACGTCAGTGTGTCTGACTATGGAGTCACCTATGACAAGTATGTTTGGTGTTGTATTTGGCCTTAAGGGCTGTGACTGCTTTGCACACTGATTTTGTGTTTTATGTGTTGCCTGTGGTGTGTCATGAGGTGGCGGTTGCTTGGGTGTCTGCTTTGGAGGCCTCTGCTGTTTATGTAAATTTTTGCTCAGAGCCTCTGAGTATGTCTTTGTGTGTTTATGTGTTTGATTCATTGCTGTGATAGCTTTATGTGAGACTGGTTTTGTGGTGTGTGTAGTTGCCTTCTCCTCCTGTCTGGTCTTGCCAGTCCTGAGTTGAGAGAGCTCAGCCTCCAGTTTGGCTAAATAGCTGCATCTCTCACAAGTATTTGTGTTATGTGGGAGGAGGAGAAGGTTGTCTGTGTACATGAGGCAATTGTAACATTGCCTCAATATTCCCAGGTTCACCAACTGGACAGGAGAGGATGCCAGCATCTGGCCCTTCGACATGCTAGAGAAATTAAGAAGTTCGGGGTGTAACTGAATGAGAGAGGACTTAGTAAGGAAGTGGGTACTGCTGGGGGAGGTTTCGCTAGTGAGGGACTTTGTATAATACAGAAGTGCTAAGACTGAAAAGAAGATGCTTTTAAGACAAGTGCTGAGCTTTTTTTTTTTTTTTTTTTTTTTTGGAGAAAAAAAAAAAAGCTTTTTAGGAACAAGTGCTGTGCTTTTTAGTTAAGGGATATACTGTTTAGATTACTAGTAGAGCAGTTCTAAGGGAAAAAATGAAGAACAGACTTTATGGAGCCAGAAAAAGTTTAACCTTGTTAAACCGGCGCTGCCCGATGTTGCTCTAGTGGCAACTCCGCGCTAAATCGCGCTAAATTGTGCTTGATAGCAGGGGCTGGAAAGAGCCAGGAATTGACCCAATATGGCCAATAAAACTACAGTTTCAAGTCAGTAACCACTCCCACGGGGGGGCAGGTGAGCTGCTCAGTGTTTTTCACTGCCACTGATCAACAGAGAGACTTTCTTTTAGCCCAAGCAAAAATGGCCTCACAGAAACTTACAAACAGTTCAGGAACAGCAAGCCTGTAACTGAACTTTTTTAAATCTCAGAAAAGTGGGAAAAAAGCAAGATTTTTTTTTTTTGTTTTTGAACATAGATAAGCTCAACAGCTTAAACGTAAACCCTTATGTAACTAGATGGGTTGCAAACTGGCTAAAGGACAGAACCCATAAAGTTAAAATTGCTGGAGCAATGTCAGACTCAAAGCCAGTCACAAGTGGTGTCCCACAGGGATCTGTCCTGGGACCCCTCTTGTTCGGCATTTATTTTTCAGAGGTTAAAGCAAACATGGGAGGGTTGTGGCTGACAAAGTTTGCAGATGACTGCAAACTAGGAGCCATAGTCGATACACCAGTGGACACATACATCCTACAAAAAGGCCTCACAGAAACAGACAACTGGTGCCGGAGTCATGGCCTTAAACTAAATGCCAAAAAATGTATAGTCATCCCCTTTGGGAAAAACAAAGTACCCACAAATTATCACATAGGCAGCAACCCACTGAGTACAGAAAAGGTAATCAGAGACCTAGGGAACCAAGTCAACAGCGACCTCTCATTTGACACCCACGTTGCCAAAGTGGTTAGAAAAACATTCTACCTTGCACACCTTATCATGAAGGGATTCACATCCAGATCCAAGGATGTCATTGTACCCCTATACTCCTCCCTCATCAGACCCATGATTGAGTACAATGCCCCATTTGGTATGTACCTCACACGGCATTTGCAACAGCTGGAGAGACCACAACATATGTCTTATTCTGCCAGACTAAAGAAACTCCATCTCTATTCAGTAGCATACCGCCTGTTCAGAGGTGATCTCTGCCTGATGTACAAGGCCATGTCCAATCAGGAACTGATGGACATGCTCCACCTCAAAAAATCCAAATCCAAATCCATCAGAACCACGAGAGCTAAAGACTTAAACCTCGGCACAAGTATGAATAGGACATGCTGGAGGGATAGATTCATAACCCAGAGGCTTCCCATGCTCTGGAACAAGATCCCAGTTCATGTTAGGCAGAGCCCCTCACTGACTCTCTTCAAGAGAAATCTTGATGAGTGGGTGGGAGATCGTATGTTTACCCCAGGGGTCACATCTCTGTCACTACTAGACAGGGGCACAGTAAACTAATTCTATTATATAAGGGGACCTTCACTGTGTCACTACTAAACAGAGGCACAGTATTCTAAATCTATTCTGTGCATTTTTTGTACCATTTCATGGGGTGGCAAAAGCCACATCACTATGGCTTACAAATGCCCCAGGGCAGATAGCCTAGTACTAAACTATGAAACAGGCCAGAATCACATATGAAACAGCAAAATTATCTGCCAAAGAAACATGTTTGTCTTCCACAGGCTGCCCTTTTTTAGGAAAGCACACCCCATTCATGTCAAACACAGTACCATGCAAACCATCCTCACCTGCATTAAGGTTGAGGCAGGTGACACACTCTACCATATTGCATATGCACTGCTGTCTCTCACCAACAGGTGCTGTCATGAGTTTGTCACAGTACCTGTAGGTGTTCCTGGCATTACGTGTACAGTCCTGGACTATATGCAGTGAGACAAGAGTGAGAACACTGATTATGTGTCCAAGACAGGTATGTCCCTAGCCTTAAACAACATTCTACTGTCACCTAGACATATGGCGCAATACAGTCATGAAATGGTTGGCCTTAATATGTACCCCTTTCATATTGTGATATTCCCGGTGTACCAGTACCTGTGATTGTGGGATGATATGATAAACAGACCATGATGCTCTGCAAGTGACGGCCGCCATCTGTCTTCACAGGTCTTCATGGATCTGGCACTGGTTGTCAGCAGCCCCATAGTGACCCCATTAGTAATTGTGGTGAGGTAATCAATACCAACATACAACTCAGTGTGGCACACTTTGAAGGCCATGCTGCTAAATGGTAGAGGTGCATACATGACTCAGACCTCATTGCAAGCATTCTTAACCCTGGGAACTGCAGACATCTGTGCAGTTACACAAACGATGGTTCACAGCTGCAGAGAGCACCCTAGCCTTACCTGGTCAGGCATCCTGTCATACATTCAGAAAATAAAGGAGAAGCTGGTAATGGCATGGGACATGGTGTTTCAGTAAATATCAGACACATAAACACCTCCACACTGTACAGCCAGTAAGATACATTGGGGAAACTGCATGGGTAGTTCACCACTGACAGCACACACCTATGCAGATAATAGCTAGCTGCTGGCCACCACATGTGACCAGTAATCCCATTCTGCCTATATGGAAATCATCAACTGTAATAGGAGTTGTGTCTGCACCCTTTTTCTGGGTCACTTCAATTATTGTAACATGCATTGTAAGGCATACCCATGACAGCGCACAACTGCCCGGAGAGATGCCATCAGTCCAATTACAAATACCTCAGTGCAGCCAGGGGCTACCCACACATGAGTTGAAGGTATAATGCAGTTGACAATGCACAATAGAGGTTACTACTGCTGTATACCTACAGTGTCATCATCTATGACAACACTAACATCAAGCGGTCACATTTGCACTCACCATCTTCCAAAATACTCATATAGCTATGGTCAGCCATACATACACCTCTAACATGTAGTGCATCCTCCAGGAGGGGTGTATACATAGCCACACAGCTCCCAGCACCTCATCAAAGACTGGCAGCAATAGGCACACATACACACAAGCAGTATATGTGCATTTCTATAGATGCATGTAGTATACTATACACTACAGGCATACACCTTCTTCTGCTAGGATATGTACATTTGTCTGGTGGACATCTACAATACATACCATCCATAACAGGGATGACATGCCACCATCCAACAGAAAGTAGGGGCAGCTGCCCATTCTAGAGCAATGTCTCCATAGCGTGTAAATGAGAATAGGATCAGCCTGCACACCTACACCACAAACAATGAGCTTACTTCATCTACATCCACTACAGACAGTTCTCTCCCCTACTGCACATATGTCTGCAACAACACAGGCTGCACCTGCATCTGCTCACTTTTGGTGGTCATGGACACCAGCTATACCAGTGCTGCTGGTGTGGCATACTGGATGGTTGACACAGTTGGTGTAGATGCAACCCCCTCTCTTCACCATCAGTACATCAGGATGTCCACATAAATTCACCTATCTCCTAAATGTGGGGAATAATTCACCACTGTTAGCTGAACATCATGGTATACATCTGCCATGGTACACAACAACATTTACAGGGTGCATCCTACATGGCCCAAACCATAACCTTGTAACATCATAGGATACTGTATTCAAAGGAGGGTTGTCCACTGCCATTGTCCCAAACATTTGATGGGCGAGTACTGTCACCCCTCCAGAGTATGGTGTGATGTATACCACTCAGTCACATGATACACCAAGCAGCCTAACTATGCTGTTCTCCAAGGCCATGGCACAGTTTATATTGGAACCCATTAACCATGACATTGATGACCTGCACACATTCCATCATGGACAATTAGGCATTGTCCAGGAAGGGGTCATGTCATTACACTTGGTTAACCTGTATAACACAGTCACCATATGCATGGATGGGGGGGTGACACTACAAACTGCCTACCTTGACCTGGACAAACCATGTGATGGCATAACCCACCAACCCATTATAGATATAACACTTCCATGTATGCATCACACCATATTTTACCATAGGGGTACCACAGTGGTGCACAGACACGACCCACCTATGCCACATAGAAGAATCCTCCCCAAGTGGTTTACCTATATCTAGCAGAGTAACCTGTTGTTCTGTGTACTGACCTCTGTTATATGTGATGTACACAGCGGAGGCGCAGGGAACACCCATTACCCCATGTCCAACCATGTCTGCGGATGACTGCATGCTGTGTGCCATCACCAGTTTCCCTAATGATGTGGAAATTTGCCTAGGAGGGTCTCACACAGATAGATGACTGTTAGCAGACACATGGACTCAGGCCACATACCACAACATCCATTGTCAACCCATTTGAGGAGAGTGACATCCATACATATTATCACAGTACTAAATGCATCCTAGGTATGCAAGTGGTCATGAGGGATCTGTGGACACAGGAATTTGGCACCAAGACCTATCGCTACAAGGCTGCATCTGTTGTAAGGTAATGCTGCTATATGGTTCAAGACATACATATGGGCATGCCATCAGGAGACATGGGATGTAAACATCCCTGTATTCCCCCCAATAAGGCCCTGTTTTGTCTATAATTCCCTGTTCATCAGTCACATCACACAGCACATGCAGCAGTTGGGGACATCAATGAGTTTCCCCAGCAGGCAATACCAGGGCCTTAAACATCTATCATAGAATGATAACCTATAAGGCCAACAGTCAACCCGGTGTCATACATAATCTCCAAGGGCGAGCTCAGTGTGGCATGCAAGCCAATCACAGAAACCACAATAATGGGAATACTGCATAGGTGCAACTCATGCCCTAGTGTGTTAACACACACACACACACACACACACACACACACACACACACACACACACACACACACACACACACACACACACATGCCATCAACCCGGTGTGTGACAGCAACTGTGCTCATTGGCAGCTTGGATGTGTGTACCACACACTCGCCCTGCTGTGGAATGGTCACCCTGTCCATATCAGGCAGGTTAGCTGTTAACACCATTGCAGGCGAAACCTGCATCAATGGATGGTTAACTCCTCATACACCCTTGGGATAGCACCTGTGTCCCTGTTGAACTGGGGTAGCAGGTACTGGCATGCATATATAACAGCCAGCCTAGGCATATGGGTGCTTAGGGCCCATATGCCACGTAACCTCATATGGTAGCAGGATACCTGTTATGGCCTGCTGTTGTGACAGAATGTGTTGGTATGTGTCCACACCCATCACTGCCATCGACAGGTGTGTGTCCCCTATGGGCAACATTACAGTAGCATGTCATCTGGACTACTTCCAACAAATAGGTGAGTTCTGCTACAGGTCCACGAGAAGATACCAGCAACATCTGTGCTACACAATAACAGAGGGCACTGCATATCTGGTGTGGGGTGTCCTCTTGGTAGGTGTCTGACATATGCTGTACTCATATGTCTGCGGAATGTGTACATGTGCCTGATAGATTTAAACTCCCTGCCAGACAAATGTAGACCTCTACACAGCAGTTGGACAATACATGATGGTTGTCCCCAGTGTTTGGGGAATGTGTGTGTGACATGCCACTCCCAAAGAACATATCAATGGTACATTAATATCTGCTACTTTAATCATTCCCTTACATTGTATGGCCCCTATGTGCCCACTGCTGCTGAGGCTGAGCCAGTGTCTCTCCAATCCTACTGCCTATGACTTGCTGTCCTGCAGCAGGGAGTCACCAGGTATGCTAGACATAGGTGGCAGGCAATGAAATACAGCTGTGGAGTACAGAGGGACCTAGGAAGAGTACATCAGAAATGTTCATGGACATCAGGACAATCCTTGAACTAAGCCTGTATGACATTTAGACATTGAGAGGGGCTCACTGACAGTACATAATGTGATATGCCAGCTGTATCAACCACTACTAACTGTCACTATTGTACAACAGACATTCCAGTATCAGTGATATGTGAGCTGACCATTGCTGTGGTGATTCAGGGGCCAGAGGTGTGATATATGGCAATGCTGACAGAGCCATATGTGATGGCCATAAGTGCTGGACAGCAGAATAACAGCAACATGTCATTACGTTAAATGTTGTTGAAACCTACTTTTGAGATTTCTATATTCCATGTCTGCATTCCCCCATTTGCATTCAATTCCATGTGTAATTGTGTGACATATTTGGTATACTGCTGTACTCCTTTGTGGAATAAATCAAGTGGTGGTCTCCTAGGAAATGGCAGCCTGTTTTCAATAAGAAGGTGTCAGAGCTGTTTACCATAGGCAGCTGCTTGCCTTTTGTAGGTAATTTTCAGGAACAGGTGATTGCCTGTGCAGCAATCAGTGACTTCCATTTGCTACTAGCATCCCAAACAGCTGAGTTACATTATTATTAGCCAATGGCATGGCAACACAGTGCTATAATTAAGGGCTTCATGTAGGCCTCCCCCTTTTTTCTGGCCTGTGAGTAGGATATTATTGAGGTGTGAGAGCTACAGCATCAAAAAGGGTATGTAGAGATACTGTTCAATGTATGGACTGATGGGTTATTTCCACAGCGCTTCACACTATGTGTGCCCATTGTTAACAGACCTTCAGATTCTGTAACAGTGTACTGTTTAACAATGTGTGTTGGGGTCAGTGAGCTGACAGGCAGATGTGTGTGGCATACATCCTTTCTATCTGGATGTGCATGCTGCTGCAGTTGATGCTGGTGTATCAGCTGTGTATGTTTGTAGGGGGAGACTGCGACACTTGTCCCTGTCACCTGAGAATTCTCCCACCAACACGCTTTGTATGGTTGCGTTGTGGATACCCTGCTGTAGGTGTTTGGGAGGTATGTTAGGTCTGTAGCAGTTAGCCAGACAGACTGCTGCATGTGTAGTAGGCCACAGCTGCTGGATTCTGGCCAGGACTCCAAATGAGGAGTGCAACAACATTAGGGGACTGCATGCTTTATATGTTGGTGAGGGGGCAGTATCAGCTCTTGTGTCACAACATGGCCAGGCTGTGTGTACCCATAATAGTCCAGGTGTGGTATGAGCCACTGGTATGTATGCTAAGTAGTAGTGCCATCCAGTGAGTGGTTGGGGACATTTATGACACATGTACATATTTGTGACATATATCCCACCCTCACAGCCTTTGATGTGCTCCTGTGAGTGGCAATGGCTGTGTTATCAGAAACCATTTCTGCTGGACATTGTAGAGCTTTTATTTCTATGTTGTATTGATAAGCATGTAAATGTTGTGCAACACACTAGACTGTGGGTGTCCTGATGTGAGACATGCTAGGAATGTAAGTGATATACTAAGTCATTATTATAGGAGGTGTATTTGCAGGATATATGTGTTACACAGGATTGGCATAGACATGTGTGTTTGGATGTCTATGGTGTGTGACACTGACCTGTCTGTCATGAGTTTGTAAGGTCAGTCTGCACTGACCTCCCAATACTTCACCACACAGAATAGGTTTGACGGCAACCATGCCATAAGTAGGTGACACACCTGTGGACATTCTGCAACAGTCTGTGTAGTCATTGGGTGTACCTTATATTATAGGCATCCCATACACCTATCAGCATTTATTTGACTGTGAACCAGGTTGGTGTCAGCATCACAGGCCCAGGTAAGATGTCATTTATGCCGTTATATGTGAAAGTTATTTCACTGGGAATTGAGTTGTCTCGGTACAAACACCGGTAATTCCCCAGAGGTGTGCTGTCCTACTGGTGTATTGCACTGAGCTTTGGTTCAGATGTTTCTGGTTTTTATAGCTGGTGGAGGTGTATGCTATCCTTATTGTTACATCACTGTGACTTACGATATATGTACATGAACAGGGGTAATTCCCTACATCTTAGTTGTCATAGTGGTGTGTTGCTCTGACTCTGGTTCAGAGGGTCCTTGAGGTTAATACCTGTTACAGATGTAGTTGTTCCCCTAATGCTACATCATTGCATTGTAACTTATAATTTAAAAATGAACAATAAATGCCCACAATGCCCATAATTGATTTGGCCTAGTAGTGCATTGCTCTGACTTAAAACAGAGGGTCCTGGGTTCGGTACTTAGTAGGGGTATACATTTTCCCTAATGTTACATCACTGCACTGCATGATATATTTTAAAATAAATACTAAATTACCACAACTGATTTGGCATACTAGTGCAATGCTCTGACTTTGGTACAGAGAGTCCTGGGTTTGCGGCTTGCCAGGTCTGATAATTTGATCCTGCCCTTAGGTTTGCATAGCAAGCTAATTACTGCTTAGATATATACAACAGTATTGTAACTTATTGTTCAGTAATGTTACTTTGCTCTTAGGGGCATCTATTTTATTATATCTACTAAACTTATGCATTTAACTATGTAATCTTTTTCTGTAACTGTAATAGTTTTGGACACTTGTGTGTAACTGGGGCTTTTAGACATGGGTCTCCACTGCAAATGGGCTTCTGGTCAAACTGGACCACCACAGCTAACATATTGTACTATATACAAAACAAATGAAACATTTGTAACATTTCCCTATAACATGTAAAAAGCCGAATGGTCACGATTCGACCCTTGCACCTAATGTACAAGTGCTGGTGCCCTAATCATTCAGCTGGCAGGGATCTGCTGTTAGACTGCTGTATATACCTCATATTTCATTTAAGCATTGCTGAACACCATGTCATACTGTGCAAAACCACTCTGCTATGCTTAAACTTAACCTTTTTGGCGAACATTAAATGCATCTGGTTTATATTTTTTGATGTCTGGCATGTGTTCCTTGCAAATGTCAGTAACTGCATCGGTAAGTAAAAGTAACATTAATATAAAAATGTAAAATTAACATTAATATAAACATGCTTTCCAATGTAGATGCTGAATGGCCTGTCTTGGTATTAGGCTATAATGCCAACCCTCTACTCAGTGTCACACATACTCCATAGGGATTATGGCACTCTGGCATGCAAGGCAATCACAGACCCCCACATTGCTGTCACTGCTGCATGACTTCAAGCCATGCTCTACTGGGGTAAAACACACACACACACACACACACACACACACACACACACACACACACACACACACACACACACACACACACACATTCAACCCGGTGAGTGACCTAGACTGCCTTATGGACAGCTCACATGTGTATCGTAAACAAGCAATCTGCAGTGGAATGGGCACCCTGTCCACATCAGGCAGGGTAGCTACCTAAACCTTTGCAGGCATAACCTGGTCAAATGGATGGCTAAAAACACATACACCCTTGGGATACCACCGGTCTCCCATTTGGACAGGGACATCAGCTGCTGCCTTGCATATGCATGTGCTAACATGTGGGCTAGGTATATGTATGCTCACTGCCCATAGCCTAGTAACCTGAGATGGTACCAGGACTTCCAGGTATGGCCTGACTGCTGTGACAGACTGTGTTGTCATGTGTCCATAGACATCACTGTCATCCAGCGTACATCTGACTAATAGTTGAGTAGTACTACAGGTCATGTGGACATTTCAGGATCATCTGGTGTACACAATAACAGACAGCAGTGCATATGTGGTGTAGCTTGACCTCTTCATAGGTGTCTGACATCTGCAGTACTCAGATGTTTGCAAAATGGGTACATGTGCCTGATAGATATAGACCCCCAGCCAGACAAATGTGTATTCCCACACACCAAGTGGACAATACATGATGGATGTCCACAGATTATGGGGAATGTGTCTGTGACATACCAAACCCCTGGGGACACAGTAATGGTACATGAATATTCAGTACTGTATCCATTCCCTTGTATTGCATGATCAATATGTATACACTGATGCTGAGCCAGAGCCAGCATCCCCCCACTACTAGTACCTATAACCTGTTGTCCTGCTGCAGGTGCTCACTAGGTATGCTAGCCATAGGTGTCAGGCATTCAGATACAGGTGTGGGGTACACACTGACCTAGGCAGAATATGTCAGAAATGGTCAGTGAGACCTGGACAATCTGTGAAATAATCCTGTATGACATTGGCAGACTGAGACGGACTCAAGGATGGTACATAATGTAATATGCCAGCTGTATCCACCAGTACGTACTGTCAGTGTGATGCCCCTGCACTGGCCCAGTAATCAAGGAGTGTCAATCATCACTACTACCACTAGTGAGGGACATACATAATGGGAGGATGACAAATACAGACACATTAAAGTACAATTACCATTCAGAGCACACAGAGATCACAGTCAGTCTGGGAATGGTTTCTCCCTCTCTCTCCAGATCCTCAATAAGGCTCCCAACTGACACAGGTATATGGTTAACATCTCAGCAGAGTGCCTAAGCCAAAACATCCATCACTCTCTCTGTCCGACCTGTGCTTTGTGTCCCTGCCCAAGTAGCTGACACACACACTTTGAGATTTGATTTATGAATCAGAAACACACAGTCCTGGGAAAGGCTGGCACAGGTCTACCAGCTATGGCCCCTTTTTCCCACACTTAAAGGTAGTTCCAACTGCCACAATCCAGCTCTTTATCAGCTCTGGTAAGGCCCATACCAAAGGTTGATATGCCTATTAGTCAAATGGTAAGTATGACCAAGACCGAGCCTATTTGTGTGGGCTATACAGTGTCACTGAATACCCATGCAAGTACTCTAAGAGCTTACTTAGTTCTATACAGACCAGACACAATTACAGGGTTTACCTATATTTGATAGTAACTAATAAAGGAACAAGACAGTACTCAATCAATACAGTAACTACAGAGTTCAGACTCACAGTGAATAATTTCAGACAACATTGCAGGACAGTCTGAAATAATTACAGCAAGCATCTATGGTAATAGGTTCGTAGGTTCATAGGATGATACTAGGCTATTGGTCTGGAGGACCTTATAGGCCTAGCCAAGACTTTTTCCCATGTTCTTTCAAAGTCAGCACCTGTTTCCCCTGTCCTGCAGGGACACAGGTTGGATCCCAGGGGTGTATGTTTTGTTTCCCATCCAGTCATCTAGGTTCCTCTTAAAGATGCCTAGAGAGGTACTCTGCATGACATGGAGAGGGACTCTATTCCACAGTTGGCTACATCTTTGGGACAGAAATCTATCCCACAAACAATTTCTGTTCATGTCACAGACCAAGTTAAGGCCTTGTGTGCAGGTTGCGCAAGTTTGGTTTGTCTTAAGGATATGCAGCAGCTCCATCAGGGCTGGGTCAGACATGGCCTTGTATGCTAGACAGAGGTCACCTCTGAGAAGTCTGTATGACACAGAGTGGTGGGATAGGGCTTTTAGCCTATCTGTGTATGGTAGACTTTTGTCTTAAGGATGTGCAGCAACTCCATCGGGGCTGGGTCAGACATGGCCTTGTATGCTAGACAGAGGTCACCTCTGAAAAGTCTGTATGACACAGAGTGGTGGGATAGGGCTTTTAGCCTACCTGTGTATGGAAGATTTATGAGGGCCTGGATTCTCCTGGTGAGGAACCTCTGTGGTCTCTCCAGCTGCTGTATGTGCTTTGCAAGGTACATGCCGAATGGGATGTTGTACTCCATAATGGGCCTTATAAGGAAAGAATACAGGCATGTTATGACCTCCTTGTCCCTGGATGAGATACCCTTACTTATGAGGTGGGCCATGTAGGAAGCTCTCCATACAATAGAAGCAACATGGTGGTCAAAAGTCAGGTTGCTATTAAGCTGGGTGCCCAAATCCCTCACAACTGACTGTGTGCTAGGATGTTGTTATTAATGTGATAATTTGTGTAGATATCACTCTTCCCAAAGGGGATGATGATGCATTCTTTTGTATTCAGCTTGTGGCCATGTTTCTGGCACCAGTCATTTCTTTGGGTGAGACCCTCTTGGAGGATGTCCACATCATTAGGGGAATTGATGACAGTTCTCAGCTTGCAGTTATCTGCAAACTTGATCAGCCATAGCCCACTGGTTTTGGTCTACACTTCAGAAAAGTATATCCCACATAACAGGGGCCCCAAGTACAAACCGTGGGATACGCCACTTGATACAGGTCTCCTGCTTGAGGTGGTTTTCCCTATTTTGACTAGGTGGGTTCTATCAATGAGCCAGTTAGCTATTCATCTGATAACGTACAGATTGATGCCTAGTTGAGAGAGTTTATCAATTATGCCCGAGTGGGGAATAGTGTCAAAGTCTTTGACCAGGTCAAGATAGGCGGTGTGTACTGTCTTCCTCTCATCCATGGCTTTGGTGATTGTCTCAAAAATGTCAACCAAATGTAACAAATGTGATCTCCCCTTCATGAAGCCAAACTGTATGGGATCGAGTGTTTGGAGGTTGACAATGCCCTTGTTAATGAGGTCAGTGATGATCCATTCCATGGCCTTGCAAATCAGGCTAGTTAGGCTGATGGGTCTATAATTTCCTGGATCAGTGGATGCTCCACCTTTGTGTAAAGGGATGATAGTGGCTGTCCTTCACTCAGCTGGGACAAAGCTGGTAGTCAGGCTTTGGTTGAATAGGACACCTAATGCTGCTGCAAGTTCCTGGCTGTGTTCATGTAGGATGCAGCCTGGGATGCTATTGTGTCCCATGGAAGCTGCATATTTTGCCTTTGAGAGAACAGTGATGGCCTGATCCCTAGATATAAAGGGAAGGGGGCAGGTACTGGGAATGTCCTGATTTACTGATGGGAGGACACAGGGGTGAAATTTTCACTGAATCTGTCAGCCAGCAGGTTTGCTATATCTATGGCATTTATATATGTGGTGTCCTATACCATCAGTTCTAAACAGATCTGGGTGCTACCTTTGAGATTATGGACATATGTGAAGAAAGCCTTATGATTGTGTCTAGCAGATGTGCCCAATCTGGACTCAAAGTTTGCTTTGGAGGATTTCATTATTGCTCTTATATGCCTGGTTACGCTAAGAAGAGATTGCATCTAGTTGGGTACCTGCTCCATCTTGGTCCTAGACAGTACTTTTTTTCTTTTGTTATAGAGTTTATTTATTTCAGATGTCCACCAGACAGATTTACTCTTCCTTGTGGAGAATGATTTAGTCCTGTCAGGTATTCCTGATTCCATGCATCTATATAAATTCTCATATAGTAATTTGGTATAGTTTTGGATACTGGTGCCAGTTCCTAGAGAAGGGGTGGAGGCTGTGAAGCTGTTTATACCATTCCTCAGGAGGCTGTAATCAGCTTTGGAAAGTTTTTTTGTTTCACCCTAGCTGGGGGGGGGGGGGGGTCACGTGAGATGGTGACTTCAAACATGACTGCATCATAGTCTGATCTTGCAAGGGAGGATGATACTGCTGGGATGTTGCAGTGGTTACTCATGTTGATTAATACTAAGTCCAGGATATTATCACCTCTTGTGCTGTTCCAAAGCATTTGCATTGACAAAATGGAGGAATCTCTGGTGATTTGTGTTCTGGCATGAGTAGTGCTTCTGGTATATCTTTTGGGTATTTAAAGTCACCCAGGATCAAGGTAAAGGGTTGAATCTGAATAGATTCAAACAGATCTAGAGAGGCAGTTTGGACATCTTGGTTCAGATTTGGGGACCAGTAGCTAACTATGATTTGTATAGGGGTCTTGTCAATGGTTAACTGCACCTGGAGTGTCTCCTGTGCATCATACAGTTTGACCAACCTGGAGCTGTCTATGTCTTTAATATATATTGAAACTCCACCTCCTTTGGCTTTACTACCCACAGTTTGGGGTCTGAATGTATGATAGGATGAGTAACCAGGTTTTGCCGGGGTGCTCTCCATGGCTTTGGACCAGGTTTCTGTGATTGTGCAGATGTCAGCATTTTCCATGGTTAAGACTGTTTGCAATGAGTGCAGTTTCATGTTTAGACTCCCAGCAATTAGCAGCATGACCATTAATTTGGGTTTTGTTGCAATTGCTATGTTGGTAGTTTTAACCTCATCACTTTCCTGCCAGTATTCCCACCTGTGCAGTTTAAAAAAGACCATATTCCCACCCTTTGCTGTCATTGTACCATTTTCAAAAATGCTGAGCAAAGCTGAGCAGTGCGCAAACCCACTAAGCTAAGTTGAGCAATGCTAAAGGTGGCAGACTTCAACTATTCTGTCTCATATCACCTACTTAGAGGTGATCTCTGTTTGACTTTCAAAGCCATGTTTGACCGATCCCTGTTGGAAATGCTACATCTGAAGAAATCCCAATCTCTCCATACCACATGGTCCAGAGACCTCAACCTCATTACTACAATCAACAGAACATGCTGGAGGGACAGGTTCATAACTCAGAGACTGCCTATGCTATGGAATTGACTTCAAATACATGTCAGACAGAGCACCTCACTGGCCCTCTTCAAGGGAAATCTTGATGAGTGGATGGGAAATAGAAAATTCACCCCGGGGATCACTCCAGTGGCTCTACTCGACAGAGTCACTGGGAACTAAGTTCTGGTGGCATGATGCTAGGGTAATCCTATGGGCTAGGCTTAGAAAGGCTCCAGGGCCATTAGCCTAGTACACACCTATGAACCCTCCTAAATACGGGCAGTCATTGCTAACTAAGATCTTGACTTTAGTCTAGATCCTTTATATTGGGTTTCTCCAGTATTATACTGGGTACAACTGGCTAGACTTCTAAAGACCTTTGGGTCAATAGCCTACTAACCACCCATGAACCTATCAAATAACAAGAGTATTCTTGCTTTCAGTCATCTAATTTTTAGAGATGATAATGTTACTTGTGTGATGGCAAACTCTCAGACAGCACTACATTTTTTTTCAGGATAACTGTTGCCGTATCCCTAAGAATTTGCTGGGCAGAGATACTTAGGAGGAAGCAAGCTCAGCAGTAGGTAGCCAAGAGTAATTACATGTAGACATTACTTTGACATTGCAGAGCTGGAGTTCTTCCTGGGTATACAAACAGAAGGCAAACAAGGTACTCCCAACTCAGAATGGTCAACATATGTCTAGTTCAGGCAGGCAGCAATCAGCAAAAAGGGTGCAGTGAAGAATAATTGGACATTTTACACTATGCTGCTTTCACAGTTGGCTCAATTCAAGAGAGTGGCACTGGACACAGCACCAGTACCACTGTGGATACAAATTAATTCAAATTATCAGTGGGCATATGAGAATCACAGCTAATAAATGCCATCAGTTCAGGTAATTAGGTGGCTTATACAAGGGAACTACAACAGTTTAGAGACAATAGGAAGATGCAAGGTTGTGCAGCTGTATGGTTCATAGCAGTAAAACAATGGAGGCACACACCATGCTACTGTCTGAGGCTGATTAAAACAAGTTGAAGGCAGCATTACATCTGGCAACCTATCAGCTGGCTGCAGAAAGGCCTGGGGAGGTAGTGCGAGCCTTATGGGACAGACTCCAAAATATATGTAATCAGTAATACAACAGATTGTTTTCAATAGCCTGTTGTTTATCAGTCCTATGTGGAGCAATTAGCTGGTCAAATTAAGAATATTCTAATGATAAATATGAGCAACCTATGACAAACCAACAGGTGAACAACCAGTGGCTGGCTCCATCCTCAGGGGCACAGAATGGAATGTAGTACAATGCCTACAGCATTACCAAACACTATGCCTACAATGCAGAAGCCCACTCACACAGTTTCATCAGAGACTGGTACTTAATAAGAAGCAGTTTTCTGCTATGAGAAGGGTACCCTGCTTACCCAGCTTCAAATTAGGTCTGTACTGAAGAAAACAGTGGAGTGATGAAGCTTGCACCACAAAAACATACCAAATGCTCAGTTAGATTCCATGCTCATTTAGCATAGTGGCAGCTTCTCATGTGCAGTGGGCAAGGACATCATGGGATAACAACAAGAAATTAGGAAGATGGAAGTACAACACTTATGAAACTTAGCTGAAAAATAACCTCTTCTACCACACCTAACATTGTTGTCTTTTATATGCAGTACTTGGGTGTAACCTGTAAGACACACATTGCACCTTCCAACAATACCTGTTGTTGACTGGAACTTCCTGCATGTTTGATCACCTGGTAATTTACTGGTACTCTTCCATGTGAATGGAAACACCTCTTATATATCATCTCCTGGAACATGCTGACATTACCTGCAATGTATTGTGGTACCAAAGGTATAATATGTAAAATTTGTGTTAAAGCCCAAATTATATTTACACTGAGGCCACACAGTTTGCTGAGCAGTACACCCTTCCACAATCCTTACTGTTGCCTACTGTTCATGGTGATACTTACATCAAGGGTTCAAATGGCATTTTTGATTCGTGCAGTTCTTGCTCTGTATGCCATTTTTCAGCAGCCAGAGTGCTGTCCATCAGTAGGGTACATGGCCCATTCCACCCTGCTTGACCTCTTACAGCTATGCAAAACACAGACCACCATGAACACCCACAACAAAGACTGTAATCTCTTATAGACACAGAAAGAGAACATGGCTGGCATAAAAGATTTCCATCCCAAGGAATCCTAGACTTCCTATGCATGTCAAGCAATACTACACATGGTCTGTATTCAGTAATATTCTGAATGAATAGCCAGGAAGTCATAAATCTTCTTTGGGATATATAGCATGGTGCTTCTTGACCATGGAACTTAACTCACTCAACAGTGCTCAGGTTTAGCTGGCTATGCTTCTCAATGCTCTTTTGAGCTGCATGCCTAGTATATACCTATGACCTTATCAGCCTAATATACAATTACCAAGTATCTTACACATGTGCATGCTGCATATAGAATATATATGCAGACAAATGCATCAGTTTATTGATGAATGTATTTCTATAAGCCATCTCTCTTTTAATGTCATTACTACACAGTTTAGTTTACACACTGTGCTATTTTTCCTTTCAGAATATCCCCCACTGTGCTTTTTGTCCTATAAGGGTACCAACTATATACACACATAACAAGGTATCTGTAAAAAAGTATTGAAATGTTTACTTTAAGAAGTAAAGAAAACAACAAACAGATGTGCATTGTACTCTCCAAAGTACCATGAATGAAACTTACCCTCTGTTTCAAATCATTTAATTCATTCCCCTTACTTATTTATTCAACCATTTATCTGCTTGTTTACTTATTAATTAAGCAGCAACCGACAACATGGTGTGGTATGTTAAAGATTTACCAATGGTTGGCATGGTTTAATCATGAGGGTAAAGCCCAAATGATTAAATAAAGCCAACCATGGGTAAATTAAAATATACCACAACCACAGAGAGGGTTCTTGCTATTATACAATGACATTATTTAAGAAAAAAAATACTTACTTTTCTTAAATAATGTCTTTGTATGATGGCGCATTACTGTTATTCCACGACTGTTGCTATACTACCTCTTGTGTTGTTGTACTGCACATGTGTATGGAACTTGCCTTCCCACGCATACCCAGTACATCAATGTTTTGAAACGGAAGCAATGGAGAGAACAAAGTCTCTGCTGCTCCATTTTTTTTTTTTTTTTTTTTTAAATATTTATTTAAAAAAAATGTTTGGACACTTTATACCAATGGAAAAAAAGTTTGTGCAACCGGACTCTTTTCCGTTGGTATATTGTGGGATTTACAATGGGCACGCTGGCCAATCAGCCTGCACGTTTTGTAATATTAGTGAGGAGTCATTGTATAATTTCAGTTTGATGACCATGTAAGTGGGAGGTAGACAGACCCTTTTGAATCACAACCTGAGCTCCATGGTGCAAGACACAAACAGAAAACTGTAAACAGAATAAAGAATTATACCACTTTCTGAAAGAATGTCGAACAGTTTGGCAAAATGCAGAAGTGGAATTCAAGCAAGATGATAGCTGAAGAAATACAAGAAATGGAAATGAGGTCACACTATAACTACCAGTTTGTATGTAAGAATAGCATTATTGCTCATACCTGAAATATTTGTATGTATGTCATATGTAAAATGTATAAATATAAATAAGCTGTTTAACAGAGTGGCTATGTCAAGTACAGACGGATCTCTCCATTTTTATTTATTCTTTTAGTTTTATGTGCAATGGTGTTCTTTAAACTAATTAATGTGTATTACAGATGTCTTGCATTGTTGTGATTCATAGGCAAATTCTCTCTTTGCAACAAAATATCACACTTGCTTTTACTTGAAATTTACACTGCTTGATTGTAAACCTGCTAAATTTTATCTTTCTATGCCTAGATATAATAGTTACATAACAGTCAATTAAATAAAACCATGACTTCACGTGGAACCTGTGTGTCTGTTTGCTTGTTTATTTTGTGAAATAAATGACACTACAATTTCACATGGAATATGTGTGTCTGTTTACTTATTTATGTATGCACAAAGTTGTAATGGCTAGTTCTAATTAGAAACAAAAAGGTCTGTCTAGTGCATAGGAATATACATGCAATAAAAGCTATTAATTTCTTGTGATTTCATGATATTTCAGTTATAATTGAAGACCTACCTCTTAACCTTATAGTGCAGAGAGAAAAGCCTTGCCATAAACATTTAATTAGCTAAAGTCGTTACCAAAGTCCAAGATAAAAGAGTAAAGGACAGTGACTTTACTCAAAAGTGTTACACGACAGTAATAAGATACAAGCAGAAGACAGAGTCCACATGACGCAAAGATGACTAGTTACTCCTCAGGAAGTACCCTCTACCACTTAGCCCCCCACTGTTACTAAAGCAAGGGTCCTCACTCCACTCTCCAGATCAACACACACTACAGTAATGAGCTTTGATAATATCTAGGGATGCCTCCATTTTAGTTTGAAAATTGACCCCTCGGGCCCACTAGAATGTCTATTTAGCCACAGCCTCTAGCCAGGCTTCATCTCTAGGAAACGCAGGACCAGTCATCCCTCTATATAAAGGTGGGCCTTCAACAGACCCAGGAAATTACAGACCCATAAGTTGGACTAGTATTATATACAAGGCCATGGAAAAAGTTATAATGGCTCTAGAACTACATAGGAAATCTTCAAACACTGGACCCATCCTAGTTTGGGTTTGTCATGGGTAGATCACACCTACTAAACCCAGTTTTACTTTGAGAAGACCACTTGAGCCAAGAAAGATGGTAAAAAAAAGTGCATGCTGCCTACCTCGACCTGGTAAAGGCATTCAACACATTACCTCACTTAGGTATTACAGACAAACTTAAAAATTTAGACATAAATCCCTGCATAACCCAATGGATAGTCAAATGGCTCGTGGATAGGACACATGAAATTAGGGTGAGGGAATGCACCCCCACCAATAGGCCTGTCACTAGAGTGGTGTTCCACAGGACTCAGCACTTGCACCTCTCCTGTTTGGAATCTACTTCTTTGAAGTCATAGCAAATATAGAGGAATGTAAGAAGGTTCAGATTAGAAGAAAAAAATGTGGAAAAGCCGTAAATATAGTAAGTATAGAGATCTCATGGAACAACTTCATGTTGATAAGGATTTGACACAGGAATGGATAAGGGGAGATAATTTGAAACCAAAGGATGAAAGGTCAATAATAGCAGCCCAGGATAGTGGACAACATACACATTAGTTTACAAAGTCCATGAACATGTTGGAGAGGCAGACAAATGTAGGCTCTGTAAAAAAAGAATTGCAATGAGTCTCAGACCTTGTTGCTGGGTGTGACACGCTTATGGCAGAGGGCCTATACACCAATAGACACAATAGTGTGGCACGATTGTTCCACTGAGGATTGTTCAAACACCGCAGACAGAAGTAGCTGAGATGCATTAGGAACATGAACCACAAAGTATTAAAGAGAATGATGAAGTGGACATCAGATTGGATCACCCAGTACCAACAGTCCAAAAAAGTAGGTGTGAGAACACCAGATACAGAAGTTTATGAAAAATACACAAAAGTAGCATTGATCATTGAAACTGCTATACATTGCCATTACAGTGTCTTACATAAAGCAAGACACAAAGTCATAAAATATCAAGATTTGCAGGCAGAAACGAGAGCAGTGTTGAGGAAAATTGCTCAGACAGTTCCAATAGCAGTAGTAGCAGCAATGGGGTGCATAAAAAAAACTGCAGTCATTTTTAAATATGCTACCTATAAATGTAACTCTGTATGAATCACAAGGAATCAATTCTGGGCCCATTGTTGGTGCTATGAAGAACACTTCTGAATAACAAAGATTGAAGCAATACTAATTTCATGAACTTTAACCAAACCCTGACTTAGGCATGGGGTCCATTCTCATAATGGTGTTAGAAACCCAAAAGATTTTGAGAAATTACACCATGCATCTAACACATCTACTTAAATGGCATGTTTATAAAGCATCATGCAACCTGTACAAGTTTAACCCAGACATATGCATTACTACCCTATTATCTTTTAACTGGAATATCCAAAAAATCCTACAATTACAAGATAGTTTAAATGAATTCAATGCAACTTTCTAAATAGCCTTACAACTGGAAGGAAGAGAGTAAAAACAAATAATGCAATCTGGCAAACCAAAAAGAGTAGAATGCAAATGCAGGAAAGTAAAAGAGTGGAATGAAAGGGAGAAATACAAAACATCACAATATCGCAAACTTCCAAATACTCCACATCTGTAGTAAAAAAAACAAATAAATGAAGCCAAAACACTACACTAGCACAACACGCTGAACAATAGGTAACACATCCCTAAAAAGATTCCAGTCATCTGTTAAAAAACTCTTGCAACATGGTCAAAAATTCAACCCTAATCTCTCTCCCAAAAACTCATCAATCAAACCTGGAATAGAATTAATCTCTTATTTCATAGACAGCATAGTGTTCTTAAACAAGGATTCACACATCAAATCCCAACCCTGCCCAATAGCCAAATATGATTACGTCTTCTTTTGTCTTCATACCAGAGCTCTTATTTGATATAAAACAACTCAAACCATGCTCAGCTTCAGCTGATGACCTTCCAAATGAGTACCTTAAAGAAAGCACCCAGTAGCATTGCCCATCTTGTCTCAATCCTTACAAATCGGTCAGTGTAGGAATTCTATATTTCCTTTCTTTGGAAGCAATCACATATTTTCTATCTATACAAAGTAGGAAATTCAACAGACATCACTAACCTTAGACCTAAAGTGACCTTAGGTTCATGTGCGAATAGTAGGCTAATTGCCCTGAAGTCAGAATCAAACTGTATACTCTGTGTTTACGAGGTGAAAAAAATTAACCATCGTGCTAAACCCACAATCTCTGAAATATTGGCAAAACATGGCTTCCATACCACCCATATAACTAACACTGCACCTCTGCCCCTCATAGATGCTGTTAGTAAAGAAAGAGATAATGACAAACTAGTACCCCCCCTTATTTCTATACTGGTCTAAAGCCTTCAACACAATTTACCACAGCAAACTTCTGCTTGAAATGTACACATTAGGTCTATAACAGAGTACCCTTCTATGGTTCAAGAGCTATCTCTCCAATAGGTATCAGTTAGTAAAATGGTACTCCACCCTCTCTCCATACCTCCCAGTCACCATGAGTGTCCCACAAGGCTCTATCATTGGCCTCCTTCTCTTTAACACACTAACACCCCCCACTGATCCACAGAACATGCTTCCATACTACAATACACTGATGACTTCACACTCGTACGTGTATCAGATAACTTGGCATACCTCCAAAAAAAGTACTCAGGAAGCTGTAACAGACACTGAAACATGGTTTGTAACTCACAACCCATGCTCACCCCCCAATACTACTGTTTTCCCCAGAGCTTTCTCATGAAAAACAACATTTAAAATCCTCTCACTTAATAATACCCCATCTGAAATCACTTCTAATAGCAATTAATGAGGGAGGATAGTGACTGATTATAAGTAACGCTGAATAATAATAATAATAATGATGATAATACTAATAGTAATGATAAAAGTGGATGATGACCACTAAGTTTGCAGATGACTGCAAGCTAGGAGCAGACACTGAATCCTCAAATGACTTGGCCATCTTGCAGGGAGGCTTGTGTCAAGTAAATAACTGGTGTCAAAATCATGGTCTAAAAATAAATACCCAAAAATACATTACTGTATCTTTTGGGAAGTCATGTACCCCTGGGAACTACCACACTGACAATACGCCCCTAAGACTTGACCCAGTTGTCCAGATTTGGGAACTTATGTGGACAGTGACTTAAATTTTGACCAACAAGTGTCTATTGTTGTAAGAAAGTCCTTCTATATTGCACAGACTATAAACAAAGGGATTGTATCTAGATCTAGGGATGTCTTTGACCCCCTTTACTCAGCCTTGACTGGGCCAATCATTGCACATAATGTCCCCTTTGGCATGTATGTGTTCAGACACATGCAACAACTGGAGCTCACACAAAGATACCTTACTAAAAGGATACAAGGCCTAAACAACATGGACCAACTTGAAACCCCTGTCAGTACAGTCAGTATCCTACAGACTCCAAAGATGTGACCTGTGTCTGGCATAGAAGGCATCCTCTGACCTATTACTAATGGATCTACTGCATATCAGTAAGGCAGATGCCATCATAAATGCTGTGCCTAGGCATTTAAACCTCTTCTGCAACATTAATAGAACAGTTTGGAGGGACAGGTAAATTTCGCAGAGGATATCACTCATGTGGAACAGACTCCCCATCCACATAAAACAAAGTTCCTCCTTGTCCATTTTCAAGTGCAACCAAGGTATATGGATGGGAAAGAGAACATTTACCCCAGAAATTCCCCATGCACTACAAACGGGCAGATGCAGCTCCTAAATGCTTTATCCCACTCAAATTATCTATGGTATGATCCCAGTTATTCTCATTGGGGTAATATTTAATTATCAACCTTGGGACAGGTAAGGTCAATCTATAACCTACTGGGAACACAAAAAGGGAAATTAGCTAGATAACGTGGCCAGCAAAAGCACCTATCCTAGTACTTACCTTACCTATGGACCTATAATCTTACATATGAAATGTACATACAAAAATGCATATGAAAACTTACCAAAAACCTGGAATGCTTTAGAGATCCAGAAACATTCTCACCAACACAACTAAAGCTACACTCACCACAACTTAGCACCTACCCTCACAAGTTTATGGAGCACCCATTCTTACCAACTTCCAGGCAGCACCAAAGGTAAAATATTAGAGAAGTACCTCGCAGGATGTGCAGTAGCAAATCCCACCCTAAACACACCTCCAGGCCGACAGTTCCTGGAATCGGCTGAATATGCCTCTCCAGCTGACTCTCCAGCTGACACAGACATTCTGCAAAAGGGTCTCACAGAGGCAAACACCTGGTGTCAAAGTCACGGCCTCAAGCTAAATGCCAAAAAATGCATAGTAATCCCATTTGTGAAAAACAAAGTACCTACAAACTACAACATAGATGGGAATCCACTAAGTACAGAAGAAGTAATTAGGGACCTGGGTACCCAAGTAGATAGCATGCTCTCCTTTGATAACCACATAGCCAAAATGGTCAGGAAATCCTTCTATGTGGCACACCTGATCACAAAGGGTTTCTCATCCAGATCCAAGGAGGTGATTGTGCCCCTTTACTCCTCACTCATTAGGCCCATAATAGAGTACAATGCCCCATTTGGAATGTACCTCACTAGACACCTGCAACAACTAGAAAGACCACAGAAGTACCTCACTAAGAGGATTAAGGGCCTTAAACAATTACCCTATGAAGCACGACTAAAAAAGCTCCAACTCTTCTCAGTCGCTTACCGTCTGTTCAGAGGTGACCTATGCCTGACTTATAGGGCCATGTCAAACCCTGAACTAATGGACATTCTTCACCTCAAAAAACGAGATCCCTCAGAACCCACTCATTCTAGCGACTTGAACCTATGTACAACAATAAACAGGACATGCTGGAGGGATAGATTCCTGTCCCAGCAACTCCCCTCACTGTGGAATAGAATCCCAATCCATATTTGACAGAGCTCCTCTCTGACCCTCTTCAAGAGAAATCTTGATGAGTGGATGGGTAATCCTAAGTTCTACCCTGGGATCACTTCAGGAGCCCTATTGACAGAGGCCCAGGTTACTAATCTAATGAGGAGGTGAAAGCCATCACTCTGTGGCTAGGCTTATAAATGCCCATGGGCAGATAGCATAGTACTTACCTATGAACCTATGCATTCCTGGGCCGAAGTGCGGACATGAATATTGATGAATGGGTTCTGTGGGCACGATGAAAGCACAGGAGTGGGGTTTTGTTTCTATGTTTTTTTTTTTTTTTACTTTGACACAGATGTCACTTTTCATTGATGCAATCAGGAACAGGTTACACCACAAAACAGTTTCTCTAAACTCTATTGAGTATTACAGTATATTGAGTGTTACATTTTACTGGCTGAATGTTTTAAGAAATGGTAACAGCACCACTGCACAGCACTTGTTCAGAGCTTAACTTGTTACCTGTCTTTCAGGCATCCACCTGTGTAAAGAAGCAGGGGTGGGGTAGGGGGCACACCTCCCCCACAAGGGAGTGAAGGGGGGCTTGCCCCCCTGCAAAAACAAGGAGTGACAGTAATAATTACTTCCTGTTAATCATCAACGGCTGCTTGATGGGGTTGGAGCTCATTTTGTGCGTGAATATTAAGCAGTTTCCAGTAAAAAAAACATGATGTGACATGCGAATTAGCATGCCTGCCAGTCATTCTGCATTTCCATCTCCATTTTACCTGTCAATCACTGTCGACACACCCATACCTGCGCAGAACTAAGTGCAAGGTACTTCTTTAATATAATGCCGCATCAAAAGCAAACTTTGAGCAATGCTATAACAAAGTGGCTAAATTTGCAGCAAATACATCTTTCAAAACCCACTACTGTATAGTACTGAAAGCCTAAATTGGTTAGAACTAGCCCATCATCTAACATATACAGAGCTTCTTCCCACATACAACATTAGCCAGCAACCATCTGCTTGTCTAACACTAAATAAATACCATTCTATACAACTATGTTCGTACTCCATCAGTATGACTCACTGAGGAAAAATCTTTCTGCTCACATCCCTATCAAATCTGCAGGGCATGATCTATATTTATACCATGTTTTTAAGTCCCTGGACTCCTCACCTATATCCATCAGATCAATACCCTCCCTCCAGTCCTTCAAACCATTCTGAAATAGTTCTTAGCCAAAATGTGTCTTTTTGCTCAACCTCTGGATAACAATATTTCTAAATATGAACAAGTTCCTATTCATACCTTACACCTCCTTACTCCCCCTTTTGACTCACTTACTAACTTTATCTAGATATGTAATAACTTATTATTTCCATGACTTCATATAGCCTGTCAGGTGCCAGGGTCCGTCACATAACACACGCACTCAGGTCCCACAACGACAGGTACAAATATGACTTTGCCATTGTACATGTGGGCATGAATGACCTGAGACGTACCTCCCTGGACTATATGAAAAGAGACATGGAGGAGCTCTCGGATTATGTAACCCAGGCAGGTATGACCCTAGCCCCGAGCAGCATCCTACCATCACCCAGAATGATACCACTGTACAAGCAGAAAATGATTGATTTCAACAACAGGCTAAGTTTCTGGTGTCATTCTAAGGGGATCCAGTATCTGTCTGCCTAGGATGACATGAATGACAGACCATGATGCTTTGCCAGGGATGGCCTGCATCTGACACCCCTGGTCTTCCAGGTGCTGGCCAAGGCTCAACAAGTAACACTTACATGACACAGAACATCTCATCTACTATAACAGATTTGAAAATGATAACGTAAATGTCATCACCACTGTAACAGCAATAACTCTGCCTATCATTTCAAGTGTTCGCTGTACAGAGACAATATCAACTTCTACAGGATACCGTCAGTTGTGGGAGTTTAACAAAAACATGTATTAACATGCCTCTATCAAGCTGGCTGACAAGTTCAAGGGGCTAGCAAATGTGTCAGAAGGTCCAGGGAAATAATCAAATAAGCACCCCAGACATAAAGAGCCAAAAAGGGGAAAAACACAAGACTTGGACTATTAGCAAACATTGTTAAAACTAAAGGAGTCTAACTGTAAGCTCTGGTGAAATTCACTAACACTTAATATCATACAGAAAAGTCATAACAGTTACAAATGAACAGCACAACATTGAGGCAAACTCGAGGACCATTGTGTGTCTGTGATAGACACAGACACACACAATCATA
The DNA here is from genome assembly GCF_019279795.1 of Protopterus annectens. Classification (NCBI taxonomy): domain Eukaryota; kingdom Metazoa; phylum Chordata; order Ceratodontiformes; family Protopteridae; genus Protopterus; species Protopterus annectens. The sequence goes on from NC_056726.1 coordinate 1,762,802,806, forward strand.
CACTTGTTTAATGGACTATCCCTGATGAGCGGACCATTTACAGAAAGGATCCTGGAGATAAAAAAAAAGTTGACAGGTACTTCGCCAACAGTGGGGCATAACATGCCATAGTGAATATGCCATGCATACTGATGTCACATATCCCGTTCTCAGAGACTTCAGATTTTCTGGTCCACTAAATTCACTGTGAGGCTCCACTGCCTTAAACAGAGAGCGCTAGTGTTGTTCCTCTTGTGTGTATATTGCATATACACCAGCCTCTTCTTCATTCCAAAAGAAGGCACCCGAACAGAAAAGTAGAAATTAAATGTGTATCTACTAAAGTGCCATTAACCACTTTGATGACCACTCAGACTACAGATGTTATAATGCACAACTAGCTGGTTGCAAGTTAACTTACTGCACCACTAAAAACATCTGGCACCACAGCATATACACATAACTGCAGTCTTACCACCACTAATTAAAAATACATACAAACTCAACGAAGTAGTCCATCTTGTCAAAACTCTTGGTAAAAGTTCCAACACCATACCTAATGTGTAAACAAAAAAAAAATGTTAAGTCTACAAATAACTCAAAACCTGAAACGTGGCTTTAAAAAGATTCAAGGAAAGCTACGAGGTTTCTGAAGAGAAACCTCAAACAAAGGGAACAGCAATGTCTGGTGTCAATGAATACAGAAACAGTGAGAAGACACGTTACTATTTAACCCCGCTGTGTTTGGGCACCTTAGCCGATATACTATCAATGTTTGCAACTTTGGAAAGTCACACCAAAAAATAAAACCTTCTGTCGGCAGTTTTTTATTCAGATGTGGGGGGTGATTCTCTACATACCTCAGTGTAAATCACAGAACACTGTCCAGAAGTTAGACAGAAGTGAAATCCCCCAGGCGATAGTTTGAGGCAGGGGGAAGACATGAAGGTACAAGGACCCTGCGCACAACAGCTGGGAATCTTCGCTTTTTCTGACAACTGAAAATCCAGTCATCCACAACAACTAATGTAAAAACTATACAGGTTAAAAATAGACCTGCAACAAAAGTACTCATTTAAAAGATCGGAAAATGCCGTTTTTGTGACTGCTGTTCCCATGGCAACCGCATTTCGCTACTAGCAAATACTAAACTGACATGAACATGTAACTCTTTAATCAGCAATAATACTTGGGTGTAAATTCTGTCCTTCTGAAAAGAGACGTCTTCAGCTAGTTTTAGCTTCTGAGAAAAAAAAGCTTTAAACTTTCTGTAGAAACTTGCATTTATATGAAGTCACAGACTGCCATCAAAAAGAAAAGGATAGCCTTTGCAATTGTTTTGATAGCTAGCTATTCGTGGAAATGTTGAATTAATGGTAGTTCTAAAAAAACACATCACACAGAATGGCTGTACCAACCATATAGAACATTTGCATATTTGAAGATATTGCTTAACATAGTATTTATCTGACCAAATGATAAAGAAAACAAGTATGGACATGAAGCAGGGAACCCAAGGGCGGTTGTGTCTTATTCCAGACGGAAGTAAAATAGGACTGGAATACAACATTTTAAAAAGTAATTACCGTGGGTGGTATTTGTTTGAACGTCATTAATGCTGTCACTAACAGGGAGGGGATTTGCTAAGTGGGTGGCAATGTTTCTGCTTCAGTCCGAGGCAGAAATACGATTTTAGCAACGAGAATGTGCCCCTTTAATTACCCCAGTATTCACGGGGAATCATACATGCCACCAAATTTACAGGTACAGAGACTGTTAGATTTTGTAAACACACACTCCCTGGACCAAATTAGCATTACACCGACCAGGGGCATAAACACACCAGATCTTGTCCTCAGTAATATGGAAGACTGTTGTAAATCACCCAATGTAATCTCCTCTCTGGAAAGGTCAGACCACAAAATGGTCTCCTTTAAAGTAAAAATAAAACCCAGAACTCCAACTAACCCTGGAATGATCAGGAACTACTCTAAGGCTAACTTCCTACTATTAAGTGATGACTTGACAAAATTTCAAGGCCCCATAAACCCTGAGAACATTGTTGCCTATGCAGAACTGTTCACAGAAACTTTATACAAGTAGGTTAATAGCTGCATAGGGGCAGCTGTACCCACTAGGAAGACGTACAGATCTAACTCAAAAAACAAGCTACTTTGGTGGAATCACAACATCAGTAGGCTCTACAACAGAAGGAAGAAAACCATGGCAAAAATTAAGAGGTGTAGCACCCAGCAGGATAAAAGCACTCTCAAACTAAACAAACTATACAGAGGAAACAGAGGAAAAATAATGTCTACCAACGCCAAATATGAGGTAAATTTGGCCTCCCAGACCATGGACAACCACAAGACATACTTTAGCTATGTCTGCAACTTCAAAGACAATGCACAAATGTGTACAAGGCTCATTGTTAATACAGCCACATATACTGAGCCAGAAGATATAGCAAACCTATTAGTGGATAAATTCAGCTCTAACTTTGGCCCTCTCTTCCCCTCAACCTCCTTCCAGGAAATATCATCAAATATAACCCCCTTCCTATGACTAGGGAACAGGTCCTCAATGCCCTCTGTAAGGCCAAGAAAACTGCAGTGATGGGCACAGACATTATCCCAGGATGCCTTCTAAATAGCATGAAACATGATCTATTAGGCCCTCTGGAATTGCTATTTAAACTGTAGCCTCCAAATAGGCTTTGTGCCTAATGAATGGTGAACAGCAACTGTGCCTCTGCCCAAAGGTGGGCCATCTGCAGACCCTGGAAACTGGGCGATAGTGTAATGTAGTGTATTGGCTCACCCTCAGTTCTGCCCAGGAGTGGGCGTGGCTCCGTTGATTGGCGTGAACATTTCCATATGAAATGAGGCTTGACTTGACATGCCATTGATATTAGGCAGTGACATCATGCATACAATTAATGTGGCCAAATGTAATGCAATTGTACTGTAAAATAAAACTACTCCTTCAAGTAAGTTAAGCAAAGTTATTTTAACATTTACATATATATTATTCATGTACATAGTTATGACTAAGGTTATAAAACTGTAAAAGTTTTGAGGAAAAAATAAATACCTACTGATTACAGCAAGACAATGTCTAACATTGGGGACAAGATGCTTCTTACACCCACTCCTGTGAGACCTCAAAATTAGTACATGGCGATACTGCATCTTCTAGTACAAATCATTCTGCATTTCATCAACAGCATGCCATAAAACAAAGCTTTTCAAACATTGCTAGAAAAAGAAAAAAATCCAAAAATGGTTTTGTTTCAAGTTTTATTCTTTTCACAACTGTTTGCAAGGGACTAATTTAAAACTGAAAACTGTGCCTGCATGGACTCCTCAACAAAACAGTTTCATGAAAATAACTGGGTGTCTGCTGTTGGTTACTGTTGTATGCATGCAGACAATTAAAGTGATCAGAATCAGAAAGTCAAATATGTCAAATACAGTTTTTCACAGTATTGCTGCCAAGTTATCAACTTCTCAGACCGACTCAAACTTGATAAACTAGGGGGAAATACAAGAGACTCTAGAGTCGGAAACAGAATAAATATTCATTCACACCGGATGAATATTGAATACGTCTAACTGACGTACAAAAGCAGGGTAGGGTTTTGGGGCAGTGCTTGCTACTGCGCATCTGGTGAGCCAGTACACTACACTATCACCAGAAACTGCAGACCCATAAGTCTCACTAGTCTTATATGTAAAGCCATGGAAAGAATTATCATGTAAAGGATCAATAATGACATAGGAAACCCCCAGACACTGGACCTTACTCAGTTTGGTTTCGTCAAGGATAGGTCTCGCCTACTCAACCTGCTGGACTTCTTTGAGAAGGTCACCAAAGCAATGGATGAGGGCAAAATGGTTCACACTGCCTACCTTGACCTTGCCTAGGCTTCTGACATAATACCCCACTTGAGCATTGCTGACAAACGCAAGAGGTTAGCTGAAACTTTTATGTCACCTAGTGGATAGCCAGCTAGCTCACAAGAAGACTCTTTTTACACACCTGCATGCATGTATGTGTATGTGTATTTGCAAGTGTATTATATAAATAGGTGTCTGTTTTACATATAATATACACACACATATATAGATGGACATGTGTACATACAGACTGAGCACACCGACAGATGTCGTCACACATGCATCATACACATAACTGCTCTCTCTCTCTCTCTCACACACACAGTTATACACACACACACACACACTGGCATACTGAAATACACACACACACACACACACACACACACACACACACACACACACACACACACACACACACACACACACACACACACACACACACACACACGCACACACACACACAAACACATAACATTGAAGAAAATAGCTGGTATAAATGATCATATGAAAGTATAGTAAAACTGGTAACCTGTAATAAATAATACAAAAACATAATACAAAAACTACTTATAGTAAAACACTGTAACAAGAGTTTAAATTAGCCCCATATATAAAATGTACACTTACCTGTATGTCCAGGTGTGTGGTATAAGTAGGTTATGTGAAATCCACTCTCTACAGTTTATTTTCATCTCCAGATGACCTTCACAAAGTCTACATACAACATGACCCCCCACAGCGATCGCCTCTTACACATGCCATAGAAGGACCAGTGTTCCTTTGTCCACCTTTTATAAAGCCTATTGAGCCTTATTCATAAGTCCACTGTCACCAGCAAAAATAAATTGTAAATAATAAAAATAAGAACTGTACTAGCCTCTCTTGTAATGTTTTGTTGCGACTGTGAGTTCTCAACTGAGTTGAATTCAGTAGAACCTAAAAATCATTTCTTAAAAAAAAATACCCAACTACACCCCCCCAAAAAAAAAAGAAGAAGAAAAGTAACCATAATTTTCCACAGGATGTTCCCAAGCAATGCCTGAAAGTAATACTTTGTGCTGGATGTATTACCATGTAAATAAAGTCAAATAAGTAAATAAATGCATTAAATCAATTAAGACATTTTAAACAATCCATCAGTTCTTAATTAAATGAAGTGGAAACAAGCCAGCAAAAATTTAAATAATAAGCCGAAAATATCTTTGCACCCACAGATGTCTCATCAGGGGGCCACTGGTGTGCAACAACAATCCCATTAAATGATAAAGAGCAATCTTAAGTTCTGATCTTTGAATTTGTGTGAATGAGTTTCTGTACAATACAAGTCTAACCCATTAGTACATCATTACAGCCTGCAATTGCAGCATTCCTATTTACAGCACAGATACATGGTTCCTCAAAGGGCAGGACATTCATAGCTGGATCTCTTTGAAGGTATTGGATACCACCACCAGCCATCCTAAATATTGAGGCCTTGCTACTAAATATATGCTGCATTCTTCAAAATCAGTTTCTTTCCAGTCATAACTCATAAAGGTACAATCACACAGCCCTGGCAAAGATGTAGCATAAGACACTAAACACAGTAACTCAAAATACTGACAGGATAAAAACTAGCAACAAAAAAAAACAAAAAAAAAAAAACAAAACAAAACAAAAATGTAAAACAATCAAGTTAACAAGGAGACCCTCTTAAAATAACTTATGTATTGTAGTTCTTTGCAGCCTGGTTTTTGGCTAGGGTTATATAGGCCCCGGGTACGATAGCCTAATACCTACCTATGAACCTTAATATGTAGCAAAACTACTAGCTGGCAAATTCAGCTCCAACTTTAGCCGTCACTCCCCCATCAACCTTCCCTCAGGAAATACCATCAAATATAACTACTCCTGCTGTCAACTAGGGACAAGGTCCTTAATGCTCTGTCTAAGGCCAGAAAGCACTGCATAAATGGGCCCAGACAATATCCCAGAATGCCTTCTAAATAGCATAAATTATGATCTATCAGGTCCTCTGGATTTGCTTTATCACTGTAGCCTCCAGACAAGCTTCGTGCATCAGGAATGAAGAACAGCAAAAGTCATCCCACTGCACAAAGTTGGGCCATCTACAGATCCTGGGAAGAACAGAACCATAAGTCTCAATATTCTCATATGCAAAGCCATTGAAAAAAATAATCATGGAGATGATCAGTAGTGACATAGGAAACCTTCAGACACTGGTCGCAACCCAGTCTGGTTTCATTAAGGGTAGCTCTTGCCTACTGCACCTGCTGGACGTCTTTGAGAAGGTCACCAAAACAATGGATGAGGGCAAAATGGTTCACACTGTGCACTTTGACCTGACCAAAGCATGTAACACAATGCCCCACTTGGGCATTATTGATAAACTTAAGTAATTATGTACAAACCCTTTTGTCACCCTGTGGATAGCCAGCTGGCTCACAGACTGGACCCATGAAGTTAGAATTGGGGAGTCCATCTCTACAAAGAGGCCAGTCACCAAGTGGAGTCCATCAGGGATTGGTTCTGAGACCACTCCTTTTGAGTACTAACTACTCTGAAGTCAAGCCCAACATCAGTGGCCTCTGAATGACTAACTTTGCAGATGATTGCAAATTAGGAGCTATCACTGAATCGCTCGCATGCATCTCTCAAGGTTCCATTCTTGGCCCTGTACTCTTTAACCTGTTTATTAACAACTTTCACCACTCCATCCCAGAATCTTCTGTCATCCAATATGCAGACAACTCGACTATCATCTGCTCAGTCTTCCCACCCTCTAAGCTCCTTGAAAACACCCCAATTAGCCTTCTCCACAACCGAAACCTGGATGCAGTTCAACCACTTAGCTCTAAATGCAAATAAAACCAAAACAATGATCTTTCCCCCTACCAAAAACTCTATTATTGACAAAACCTCTTTCACAGTACAGAGCCAGAACAATACCCCATTGAAATAGTTCCCACCACCAAGCTTCTCAACATCATCATTGATGATGAACTAAAATATGATACCCACATCCACTCCGCAATAAAAAAAAAAAACACCAAAAGATAGGTGTCCTCTACAGACACAACTGCTTCCTCAACCCCTCTACCCATTAAACCCTGGCATCCACCTTCCTGCTCCCCTCCCTGATGTATGGTGCCCCTCTGTTCACAAATCTCCACCTCGGCTTACTATCCAAACTTGAATCCTGCTACCACAAGTTCTCTCACTACATCCTTAAAACCCTATATACCCAACCACCAACTCAGATCCACCAACCAAACTCTCTTTCAGGTCCACAAACCAGCATGACCTCCTGGCCACCTACTACTGTCCTACTCATTAGCCAAGCAGTGGACCCCCCCCCTCCCATACCTTTGCAACCTTCCAAACCACACCAATTTCAAATCTCAGCTATTCTTTCATCTATCAGCCAAATGGGAAAGCCCATGTGACACTCCAACATAAACCCCTCTCCACCTCATCTCTTTCTATCCTGCACTGAATCATTACCATTTACCAGTTCTTTTGCTTCATCTCAACCTAAAATAGTCTTGCCCTACCAGGAACTGATTTTCTCTCTGCTATCTAATGCACTATACTTTCCATAATCCAATTTTCTTGTACTGTCTTCATGCAAAATGGTCCACCTAACCGCCAAAGGGCTAGTAGCTATTTGTTTAATTTTTACTTACAAAGAGCTTGTTTGACAAAAATGTCTTCTGCAAATGTTCAGTTTACCCAACCTCCAAAAGGGCTAGTAACCTTCTGTTTAACTCACTAAAAACTTATTACATAATGTATTACATTTCTGTAAATGTTTTAATTTTTCTGTACAAATCTTTGTTATTCTTTTGTAACATGCAATATGTGACTTGCAATATCTGGAGCTTTTCTCCCCGGGCCTCCACTGACAATGGGCTCTTTATGGCCCAGTGGACTAGCCCTGGTCCCTTTTGCCTTTGACCACTTTTGTTTTCCCTGACGGGTTGGGGGTGTTATGAGAGTTCTCTCTCATTTTAATTACTGAAAGGCAATTCTGGAGTGCAGGGGTGTGCGTATTGTGAGAGTTCTGCTCTCAGACACATCCCCTGCACTTGTACACAGCTCCATTCCCATTTAACAGCACAGGCAGTGAGCCTCCATGGATATGCAAGGAGCGCTGCCGTGCTGTACAGGAACAGTCCCTGCCATGCAGGAATAACTTATTCCTGCACGGCTGCTTGCTGAATCTGAGGAAGTGATAAAAAAGGACATATATATATATATATATATATATATATATATATATATATATATATATATGTATAAATATATCTATATATATATATATATAGATATATATATATATACATATATATCTATATATATATATATATATATATATATATATATATATATATATATATACATATATATACATACATACATACATAGTATATACAGTGGATAAAAAAGTGTACACACCCCTGTTAAAATATCAGGTTTTTGTAATATAAAAAATGAGACCACAATAAATCATTTCAAAACTTTTCTCACCTTTAATGTGACCTATAACCTATACAATTCAATTGAAAAACAAACAAATCTGTTAGGGGAAAAATATTAAAAAATAAAAAGAAAAAACATAATAATCAATAAAAATGGTCTGTAGCCATGGTTATGGCCTTTCACACTATCTCCACTACCAGCTAGTTGGATAAGGGAATCCTGAGGCAATGTAGAAATTGCCACATGTTTTCCGACTGTTTAATATTTACTTACAAAGACCTTATTTGACAAAAATGTCTTTTTCTACAAATTTTCTGTTTACCCAACCTCCAAAAGGGCTAGTAACCTTCTGTTTAAATGTTAACTCACAAAAAGCTTATTACATAATGTATTATATTTCTGTAAATGCTTAAATCATTCTGTACAAATCTTTGTTATTCTTTTGTAACATGTAATATGTAACTTGCAATATTTGGAGCTTTTCTCCCCGGGCCTCCCCTGAAAACAGGCTCTTTATGACCCAGTGGACTTCCACGGTTATCAAACTTAAATAAATAATGTTCTCTAGGGAAAGGTTGACACACACAAACAGCTGGTGGCAGTGCCATGGAGTAAAACTAAATTCCAGGAAATACATAGCAATATCCTTCTGGAAGTCATTCATCACCTATTAACACTCATATTGATGACACATCACTAACAGCTGACCCAAAAAGGAAATTGGGGACATACATAGTAATTTTGCCTTTTACCATCACATGTTTACAGTAATGAGGAAATCATTCTATGTTGTGCAACTTATAAACAAAGGTATGGCATCTAGGTCCAAGGAAGTCATTGTTCGACTGTATTCAGCATTTATCAGACCTATCACTGAGTACAATGCCTCTTTGGTATGTACCTAACCAGGAAGATCCAACAACTGGAACATCTACAGGGATTCCTCACTAAAAGAATAGAGGCTACAACTTGACTCCCTGTCAACAACAAAGTGTAAAGACTTCTCATCTTCTTTTTGAGGGATGCTTTAAAACTATATCTCGGTGTTAAGCATGAATGAAAATTAAACCAGAAGTAGATAAAAATCAGGCAGCAAGTGAATGTGCCAACAAAGAAAATAAAGAATATAAGGTGAATGATCAGATGAGAAGGCAAGAAATGTAGAAAATACATAAATATAGTTGCAGCTACAGAAAACTCTTGTAACAACCTCGTGTTGATCAGGTCCAAAGGCAGAAATTGTTAAGGAGAGTTGAATTTAAACCAGAAGATGAAAGCTTAACATTGGCGGATGAAGATAGTGGACTACCTACATGCTGGTTTACAAAGTACATTGAACATGTGGGAGAAACAGACAAGTGCAGGTTCAGTAAAATAGCACTGGAAATAGTCACACATCTTGTTTGCTGGATGTGATACACTGATGGCAGAATAACTGTATACTGAAAGGCATAATAAGGTGGCAAGACTGTTGCACTGTGGCTTGTGCAAACATTATAATACTGAAGTAGCTGAGAAGCACTGGAAATGTGACCCACAAAGCATTATAGAAAATGATGAAGTTTATATCACATGGGACCACCCATTACCAACAGTTCCAAAAATAGATGTGAGAAAGTCAGATATAGTAGTGTCTGAAAAGGGACACCCAGTGACTACAGTATCTTTTGTACAATTTAAAGTCAGAACTGAAGGCAATGTAGAGGGAGGACACCAAGACAGTTCCAATACTAGCAGGAGCAATGGGTCTTATAAAAAAGAAATTGCAATCATACTTAGATAAGTTAACAACACATGCAACTCTGTATGAACAATAGAAGGAGTGGAAACCTGGCACACTGCAGATGGTGTAAGGTGCATTACTGGCTAACATCAAAGACTGAAACAATAATAATTTCATGAACTTTAATCATACTTTGACTTAGGAATGGGGTCAATTCCCAACATGATATTAAAATCCCAAAAGAGTTGGTGAAATTAAACCAAGAGAATGCATATACACAAACACACACACAAATATTGCACATGCATGCTTGTATGTATATAAATATATATACATACATACACACAAACATAAACATATACACATATTCACACGCACACATTATATAAATATATATATATATATATATATATATATATATATATATATATATATATATCTATATATATACACACACACACACACACACACACACACACACACACACACACACACACAGACCTCCCAACCATTCCGAATTACTCGGTTTTTACCGAGTTTTGGGGTCCAAATGAAGGGGTGCCACGATTCCCGAGTGGCACCCCTTCATTTCCGATTTTTTTCTTTTTGTTTTCTAATTTTTTTTAAATATCCCGCTGTTGGAGCTGACGTCATCACGTGCGCAATGACGTCAGCGCCGTCAGGCTACCAGCCAGTCGGAATTGAGCTCAAGGAGCTCGCATCATCATTTCCGGTGGTTAAGTTAACGGCGGGATTAATGGCAGCAGCATGGGGAACCAGGAGCCCACCTGGATTAATGGCAGCAGCGAGCCCATGGAGTGGGACTAATGAGCTGGAATTAATGGCGGAGGCGGGACTAACGGCAGCAGAGCCGGGCACCGGGATTAATGGCAGCAGCGAGCTCACGGAGCGGGACTAATGGCAGCAGCATGGGGAACAGACAGGGAGCCGGGATTAGTGGCAGCAGCAACATGAGAAAAGGAGCAGAATGGTAGCCGGGCCTGGTAAGGTTACCAGACAGAGTGTGTGTGTGTGTGTGTGTGTGTGTGTGTGTGTGTGTGTGTGTGTGTGTGTGTGTGTGTGAAAATTATGTCAGTCTTTATGAAAGTGACAATCATCCATGTTAAGATGTTGGCTGAGACAGCAAATATGTGTTTTCTGGCTAGGACACTGCACCTAAACTGCTATTTTGAAGAGTCCAGAACAACTTAGAAGCATAAAGGCTTATGAGCACACAATGTGCTGATATAAACTGACATTTCAGACATGTTGTATGGTATTTAAGCCCTTTACACGAGTCACGTTCCCTTTTCTTCAACTATAGTTTACTTAATAATACATACACTTTAGCCAATATCAGCTGGTCAGTCAAGTTTTTTTGTGAAAGTACTGATTACTTTTCACAGCTGCAAAGACATAGCTTCATAGCACTGCAATTAATGCTTTCTCTTGTAAAGCATATAACTATTTGAGATCTTTAACATATAAACCTAGATAGTCATACAATTAACCATGCAGTCTTGTGCTGCAAAAAATTGGACAAGTTGTAGAAGCAAGCTATAGCACAACGAATGCTAGTCTACATTTATTAGTCTTGAAAGTCGTCTTTTAACTTAAACAGCTCAAAATTCTTCAAGCTAGAGACAGAAAGAATGAATTTTGTGATCTAAGATTCATCAGTACAGCAAGAGGACAGATACTGTTCTCTGTTATTTTTATAGCAATGCAAGCTCACAACTATTAATTTTGCCACTAAATGCAACATCTTGAGTTCATACTAAAAATGATCTCAGAATGAACTGATTTGTTGTGATTCGTTTCACTTTGAATGTTTGATAATAATCTTGTATTTATATGGTCGGTCTTCCACTGTTTCTGGTTTTGTAAAATATTAAGATTTTAGTAGTAAGATTAACTACAAAATGTAGCTGAACAAAACTACCGTAGAGCTGTGACACACTTGGTTATTTATATAATGTGCCAAAATATCCCATTCAAGGCTAAATGAGGAATGAAGCAGTAAATTAGCATGCTCAGTTTCAAAGGAAGGATCACTAAACTTGAAAGTATAGTTACTCTCCAACAAAGGAAATGCAAGCAGGGTATCCCATGGCAGCAGTGAATGGGAGGCACAGGAAGCCATTTAAATATGTAAACCTGGGAAGAAACATATTTTATAAAGTGCAGTGAGCTTATCATAACACAGATGGTACATACTTACCTCACACAGAAAAGTATCTCTTCTACCTTTGCAGAAAGAGAGACAAATTGTGTTTACAAATCATCCACTATATAATCAGCAAATTACATCCACAAACTTTCTTAACATTTATAAGATTTCCCTGGATCCAAGCATATTTGATTTTGATAATGCTCTGCTGGAGGAAACAGCAATATTACTTTAAAAAGTATGAAAGGCTTGATGCATTTAAAGAGAAACAAATGTATTATGACTTAAGGGAAAAAAGGAATAGCAAATTCTCACTCACATTTTAGGGGGTTTATGTATACTAGAGAATCTTGTATGTATGGTATAGAGCACAATGTTTTTAAACAATGGGGACATGGGCTCGTTTACAAGTATTCTGCATACTTTGTATTATATGCTTCGAACCAGGATTGTCTTTCCTTGATATAGATCAGAGATCTTGATGGCAGTGTAGAAGTGTCCACAGTTTTCTATAAAGTGTGCACAGAAGCAAATTGTCCACAGTAGCATACATAAGTTTTCACAGCCAAATCATCTCTGTCTTGTCTACAGCCAGTAGCTGCTCTGTTATGCTCTGTTGCATGAGGGTACTGCATAGAAGAGAAGAATGACGTACTTTTTGTGTACTAAGTACACAGATGTCCCTCCTGTACTGTGCTCTGCCCTGACTGCGATTCATAAAGATACCAGAATCATTAGGCATGACAACAGAGGTGGGATCATTACCATTACATGATAATAACAGTATTTGCTGTAGCGTGAGTTCCCATTGGCAGGAACTCAGCACCATCACTGTGTGTGTGTGTATGTGTGTGTGTGACAAGTTTGCTCGTCACAGTAGGTTTACTGCCCATAGGCAACTTTGTAGGGATTTTCTTATCATGCAATTGATGTATTGTGCCTTTTTTTTTTGATAGAGGTAATATATTGCTCAGCTTTATGTGGGTGTGAAAGTAGACTTTTATGTTGGAAATGTTCTGAATTGGGCAGTTTTGTCATTATTGGTTCATGCATTTTGTTTCATTGCCTACAG
>NC_056726.1:1762821133-1762858633 GCF_019279795.1 Protopterus annectens
AGGGTGCTGAAGGTTTTGGCTTGGCCACTCAGCTGACATCTCAACCCTATAGCTGTGTCAGTGGGGAGTCTTTTTGGGGATCTGGAGAAAGGGGGAGAAACCAGCCCCAGACTGACTGTGGTCTCTGTGTGCTCTTAAGGGAAATTGCACTTTACTGTGTGTGTACTTGCCATCCTCCCAGTGTGTATGTCCCCTAGCTGTTACCAGTGGTGAGGATTGAAGTTCCTTGATTACTGGGCCAGTGCAGGAGCATTGCATATTGTGTGTGTGTGTGTGTGTGTGTGTGTGTGTGTGTGTGTGTGTGTGTGTGTGTGTGTTTGTGTGATGGCAGAGTGTAAGTTTATAAATTGGAGATGGAAGTGATGTGTGTGTTAAGGCAGACTTTTATGAAAGGAGAAGGAAATGATGTAATTATGTATGTGGTAGGTGTAATGGATTGTGGGAGGCAGTGTTGATATGTGGTGGGCAGGGTTAGTACATGATTTTTTGTATGAGTGGTAGTAGGTAAGTATACATGTAGTTGTAGTGGGGGTGGTGGAAATTAGGGGTAGGGTAGGGGAGAGGAGTGAGGCTGAGCTGAGCAAGGCCAAACAGAGTGGGTTTCTCCAGGCAGCATGCAGTAAGAGCAGAAGGTATTAAGAAAAACAATCGGTGGAACATCACAGACCAGGAGGTAATATTACATAATATTACAAAACATAAGAAAAACTAAATTTCAGGCATCAAAAAAGAAAACTAGTATAGTATTAGACTTGACAAAAAGAAGCACTATTCCATACTGCAAGAAACCCATACAAACAATCTTAGACTATTTTGGTCATCCATATCAAACCTGTTTGACCCAGGCTACAACATACAGTCAAACACATCCCCTAATGACACTCTAGCAGAATTAGCAGAAAAAAATAACAACCACTTCATACAATCCATAACCTTTTTATTAAAAAATAAAATCACCAATGACTCCACATCTTTGTCAGAATCCAACTCTTACAAGGAACACTTTTCATTTAAATTTGTGTCCACCACACTCATAAAAACATTACCCCAAGCTTAAAGCCACATCCTTAGCTGCAGATAGCCTGCAACCTGAATATTTAAAAATAGCATCAGAGGCTATCACTCACCCATTAACTCTTTTAATAAACAGATCAGTCACTGAATGTCATGTTTCCACCATCTGGAAGAAGTCCTACATAGTACCAGTTCACAAAGGAGGCTCTTGACATAGAATATGTGTGCAGTTGCAGTGCAAGTTCATTGCACAGTAGTGAAAAAATGACTTAGAGAACGGAGGAAGAAAATAATTGGAGGATGGGTGCCTTACTGACGATAAACAGAGGGAAAAAAAAGAAGTTATCTGACAGGGCAGGTTAATTAGTTAGAGCACAGGTGCCAAGTAACAACTCTAAGTAAATAGCTCAGTTTGTTGGGTTAAGGGAGGGTTAGATGTGATATAAAAAGCAAAGTGGGAAGGGTTAGAAGGAGGAGCTGGGGTGTGTTGTCCTTTATTAGGATGCACATTTGCTTAAAGGAAGACCAGATAACAACCCTTTATTTTATTACGTTATGCTTGTTTCTTTGCAATCTGTCTTAAGATGCTATCAAGTCTATTACCACTTGCAATTATGCTGGAATACAAACATACTTAAGTTCTTTTTGTACTCCTGTAAATATATTGAAGGAAAAGGGGCCACACCCTTGTTGGTCAGTGGCCACTTTTTATCAGATTCAGAATTAGTTAGGTGGGGCTATGGCTGTAAAAGGGTTATAGTGGAGAAGTGTCTGTAGAAAATAAAAAATATTGGTTGCTTAAAGGTAAACCAGTGGAGAAGGCCAAGTCAGTTATTTCTTATTTCTCTTTTTTCTCTTTTAGGTAGAGAATAATTATATTTATCTATATTGCTAAACAAATTTCTCAAATATATTGCTACTGCTTTCTCAAAATACTGTACTTTTGCCATGTAAATATTCACATTGTATATTTCTTTTTCTCTGTTTTTGTACTGACAAGACACAAACTGGAAAAGACATGAAAAATATAATGCACAAAATTAATACACAAGAAATAGTCAAAAGATGTTGACATACAATGAAATGTAGCCTTATAATCCTATCTTTCTAAGGCCCTCACTTTAAACAGACAGTAAATGGAACTAAGCTTATTCAGCCCTAGCCATGAACATGTTGTGAAGATAAGTGAAGGCTGCCAGCCTAGTCAGATAGAAGTTTGTAGATAATTCTGTCATTGTAAATAGTAATACAAGCCACAGGCTTGTTCTCTTAAATGGGAAAAATGGTGTTGAATGTGGAACTGCAAAAATATAACAACAGTACACTCTGCTGTAAGAAAGCTGATAAGTCAAGCCTTTCATGACTGTCTTTGATCTCAAAGCTTGGAGCTGATATGTCTGGATGAAGAAATTCTGCCTACAGTTTTGAGGCCAGAGCTAATGGCTAGAATTTGCATGTATGGTTTCTTTTGTTGCTCTGGTTCCTGACCAGCTGGAAGATCAAAGGGGCTATTAACCTCTGAGAGTCTGTTAGCCTGGGAACCAGAAAGAAATGATGCAATCTGAAATGAATCAGTGGTACTGTCTTATCAATTTAAGGACAGAAAGAATGAGAGCATTTGAGCATTTGTCTTGAGAACATCCAACTCACCACTCTGTCTGTCTCTTTATGTAAGTAGGATTTTAGAACCGTGTTTTCTTTTAGATATAGCTAGGAAACAGGAACAGTAAACTAGTTTGTTTTTCTGTGATGTCAGAACTTTTCAACTGTATTATTTTAAGTATTTCTCTGTGATCTCTGAACTCTTGACTACCACTGTGTAGTAAGCCATATTATCTTGTTTTTTTATTTATTATTTAATATTATTAAACCTTTCAACTGTGGCTGTTTTGTTTAGAGATAATTTAAGCTCTAAGAATACATTGTATGTATATGGTGATACTGTACCAAATCACTCCAAATAAGTCTTGACTGGTTGCACTTACCATTTGGATAATAATATTGCACAGTATAATTGGACACCCTTTCATAAGGGCCTTTGAATAGCTGATAAATATTAGCTGGGTGGTGGCAGTGATTTCTACCATATAGTCTGGATAAAAGGGGCATAGATGGAGAACCTGTGCCAGCCTTCCCCAGGAGTGTCTGTGTGGTTGTATAAACTCTTATCTCAAAGTGTGTGTGTGTGTGTCAGCTACTTGGGCAGGGACACAAAGCCCTGGTTGGACAGAGATGGTGCTGGAGGTTTTAGCTTGCCCACTGAGATCTGGACCCTATAGCTGTGCCAGTGGGGAGTCTTATTGGGGACCTGGAGAGAAAGGGAGAAACCAGCCCCAGACTGACTGTGATCTATGTGTGCTCTTAAGGGAAATTGCACTTTACTGTTTAAGTATTTATTATCCTTTCCCTATATGGAGGCAACCCACTGGTGTTAGCGGTGAGGATTGAGGCTCCTTGATTGCTGAGTCAGTGCACAGATATCACATATTAATTGTTTGGCAATGGTGGGATATCCACACCACATATTAATTGATTGACAAATACTAATTGGCTTGTAATGGTGTGGGTAGAGTGAATTCCTGCAGCTTGTGTACAATGATCACTGAAGGTGCTTTGTACTCTAAATCAGCCAACACAGTGAATACTCAGAGTTCAGATCACAATTGTTTTATTTCTTCTGTTAGCTTAGTTAGTCAGGGAGAGCAGGCAGCATGTCAGCAGAGGAGTACGGAAAGCTGACAAGGAGCCAGCTAGCTGAGATGTGCCAGACTAGGGTGACCGGTGCATGTAAACCTGACTAAGGCAGACACGATTGCAGCTTTGGTCACAGCTGCATCAGGAAATAGCAACCAGGAGGATGATCAGACTGGCAGTGGAGATGTAGCACCCTCAGAGAATGGACAGCTTAACCTTTCTGCAGAGGACTTAAAAATCCATCTGGAGCTAAAGAGAATTGAGTTGGACACCAGGTGTTTGGAGATAAAAACAGCTGAGAGACTGAGATGTCTACAGGCTGAGGAGAATGAGAAACTGCTATGCTTGGAAGCTGAGGAAAAGGAGAGGCAGAAGTTGTAACTGTGTCTAAAATGTCTGATGTCGACTGTTTTAATTATACTATGGTTAAGAACTGTTTGTTAGAATTGTTTAAGCTAACACCTGAAATGTATAGGAAAAAGTTTTGTGAGCATAGACGCAAGGTAGACGAAAGTGTGTTTGAATATGTTGCTGAACTGAGCACTTATTTTCTTAGGTGGGTGAGTGGATGTCAGGTTACCACTTCTGAAGGGCTGGGGGAAGAAACCTTTAGCACTTTGCCTGAGGACATGAGGAGCTGGTTAGCTGACAGACAATGTGCTACTTCAGATGAGTTGAGGAAGAAGGGGAAACATATACCTAGCAAGCAGGGCATCCCTGCACAGGAAAGGGACCCCAGTACTGCTCATGGGTCTAAAGGAACCCATGGTGGGCAGCACAAACTGCTGCAATAGACTCTGCCAGTAGCAGGGGAAGCCACTAGTCCAGGTACACGTCCAGGACCTAGGGTTAAATGTTTTGATTGCAACCAGTGGGGCCATGTGCCATACGGATATTCATGGAGGCAAGGTGGGGAACAAAAGGTGAGAGAGCCAGTAAGTGTGGAAGACAAAATGCCAATAGTAGGTTGTCTTGAGACAACAGGGGTACCAAACTATCATCCTGCATATGTCCTGATAGGGGAGGATTTGGATGAGGCAGTACCATGAGCTTATGCAGTTACACGCAGTCAGGCTAGGAGACAAGCATGTGGGTCTGGTAGCCTGGGGGAGACCCAGACAGACTACATACTTGCAGCCAGGACTGGTGAGGTGGTTACTTCAGGGAGGGAACTACTCTGTAGCAGTGAGACTGAATTTGAGCCACAGCTGCTTGTGGGTACTAATGTTCCCTTGGACAGAGTGACTGCAAAGGTAGAGATAAGTAGTAGTACCCTGGCTGACAGTGAGGCACCACTGTCAGAAGATGCCAGACTTCTTGTGGAAGGGGAGCTGGGAATGGTTACAAAGAGAGAGTTGAGACAGGTTCAACTCTCAGACCCTACATTGCAAGGCCTAAGGCAGGTAACTAGTAAGGCACCTGATTCTCAAGGGAAGTGGGGATTCTGCATACTGGGGCAAAGGGTTACTTTACAGAGAGTGGACCCCTGAGGGAGGGCTAAAAAGTGAGTGGGTACAGCAGTTGGCAGTGCCTAGAGCCTACCATCTGGCACTTCTAGCAATAACTCATGATATTCCCTATACAGGTCATATGGGCGTAAGATGTACAAAGAGATGTATTATGCAGATCTTCTATTGTCCTGGAATTTCCAGAGATGTAACAAGGTACTGCAGGACCTGTGAGAAGTGCCAAAAGGTAGGCAAGGCAGGAGACAAGGTGAGAGCTCCTTTGATCCCTTTGCCTGTGATTGAGGAGCCATTTCAAAGGTTAACTATGGATATTGTGGGTCTCTGAGTACCCCAAATTCCACAGGGAAAAAGTATATTATAGTTGTAGTGAATAATACTACACAATACCCTGAGGCAGTGGCTCTGTCCTTCATTGAGGCAGAAAAGGTGGGAAATGTTTTGTTAGAGATTTTCAGCAAGATAGGTTTCCCAAAAGAAATACTGACTGACAGAGGTGCCAATTTCATGTCAGACCTGCTGGCTTGTCTGTGGATGTACTATGGGGTGAAGCATCTGAAGACCACCCCCTACCATCCCCAGACTAATAGTCTTGTTGACAGGCTAAACTCTACAATCAAGTCCATGCTACAGGCATTTCCAGACCAATTTAAGAGGGAGTGGGACAAATATTTTCCCCATCTGTAGTTTGCTTACAGAGAGGTTCCCCAGGAACTTGGTTGACTTTTTTGAAACAGTCACCAAGGCCATTGACGAGGGAAAGGCAGTCCATACAGCCTACCTAGACCTGGCGAAGGCTTTTGATACAATACCTCACTCGGGTATCATTGAAAAACTCATCAACTTAAATGTAAACCCATACATTACAAGATGGGTTGCAAACTGGCTGAGTGACAGAACCCACAGGGTCAGAGTTGCTGGCACCATGTCAGACTCAAAGCCTGTCACAAGTGGTGTCCCACAGGGCTCAGTCCTGGGCCCACTCTTGTTTGGCATCTACTTTTCTGAAGTACAAGCAAACACAGGAGGGTTATGGCTGACAAAGTTTGCAGATGACTGCAAACTGGGCGCCGTAGTTGAAAACACATCCAACACAGATATCCTTCAGAAGGGTCTCACAGAAACAGATAACTGGTGCCAGAGCCATGGCCTAAAGTTAAATGCCAAGAAATGGATAGTCATACCCTTCGGGAAAAATAAGGTTACCCCTAGCTACCATATAGGTGGCAATCGCCTGAACACAGAAGAAGTTATTAGGGACCTGGGAACCCAGGTTGACAGTAGCCTTTCATTCAACACTCATATTGCTAAAGTAGTTAGGAAGACCTTCTACATTGCCCACCTTATCATGAAGGGATTCAAATCTAGATCAAGGGAAGTCATAGTCTCCCTATACTCATCACTCATCAGACCAATGATCGAGTACAATGCCCCATTCGGAATGTATCTGACCCGACACTTGCAGCAGCTGGAGAGGCCACAAAAGTTCCTCACCAAAAGGATAAAGGGTCTCAAAAATCTGTCTTATGCTGCCCGACTGAAAGAACTCCAGTTATATTCAGTTGCTTACCGCTTGCTCAGAGGTGACCTATGCCTGACATACAAGGCCATGTCAAACCCAGATTTGATGAACATGCTTCATCTCAAAAAATCTAGATCCCTCAGAGCCACAAGGGCGGGAGACTTAAACCTCGACACGGTTATTAATAGGACGTGCTGGAGGGATAGATTCATCACCCAAAGGCTCCCTATGCTGTGGAACAAAATCCCAGTTTATGTGAGGCAGAGCACCTCGCTGGCCTTGTTCAAGAGGAATCTTGACCAATGGATGAGAGATCGCAGATACACCCCAGGGGTTACCTCAGTGTCACTGCTTGACAGAGGCACAGCAAAATAATGGGCATAGTTTCTCCAAACTAAAGGGGTGGCGTAAGCCACAAAACTATGGGCTAGGCTTATAAATGCCCTCGGGCAGATAGCCTAGTATGAACCTATGAACTTATGAACCTAGGTGTTTCACCCTTAGAGTTGCTGTATGGGAATAGGGTGAGGGGACCTCTAGATTTAATTCGAGATGAGTGGGAAGGTGAGTGTGAACCTGACAAAGAGTCTGTTGTGGCATATGTCCTAAACCTGGCAAAGCTCAGGGAACACATGGGCTTGGCCCAGGAGAACCTGGCAGAAGCCCAACAACAGTAAAAGTTGTGGTATGACAGGAATGCTCGAGCTAGAGAGTATGCTGTGGGACAGCAGGTAATAGTTCTCATTCCTGTCAGGCACAACAAGCTGCAAAAAGCTTGCGAGGGACTCTACCAGGTTGTAAGATAGGTAAGTGATGTTAACTACATGATGGAACTACTAGGCAGCAGGCAGGGAGCATAAATTGTACCATTTTAACATGATGAAACCTTACCATGATATGGAGGCCCTTGTGCTGAGCATTTGCAGTGGATTGCAGGAGGAGTCTGAGGGATATGTGGTGACTGATCTCCTCAGTGAGCCTTGGACTGACATCTCAGTGGATGGGATAGCAATGTCCCAGCAGCTATCTCCTACCCAAGTTCAAGAAATCTGAGCAGTGTTACAAGAGTTTGGGGACATGTTCACTGGGAAACCAGGGTGCACCCACCTGGTGCAGCACCAGGTGGATACAGAACCCCAAAGGTCTATTAGGCAGGCCTCTTATAGGGTGCTTGAGAGAGTCAAACAGACTCTGAGGGAGGAGATACAGGAGATGTCAGAACTAGGGGTGATTCAAGATTCCAACAGTCCCTGAGCCTCCCCAGTGGTGCTGGTCCCAAAGAAGGATGGCAGCACCAGGTTCTGTATGGACTACAGGAAATAAAATAGTCACACAGAGGCAGATGATTACCCCATGCCTAGGACAGATGAGGCACTAGAGCAGCTGGGTGGGGCTAAGTATCTTACAACTATTGATCTTACCTAGGGTTACTGGCAAGTGCCCTTGACTCCCAGTGCTAGAGAGAAGTCAGCCTTTGTGACTCCTTTTGGCTTATATGAGTTCACAAAGATGCACTTTGGGATGAAGAATGCCCCAGCAACTTTCCAGAGGCTGGTAGATAATATCCTAGTAGGAACTGGAAGGTTTGCCCTTGCTTACCTGGATGATATTGACATCTACAGCCATTCCTTGCAAGAACACCTTCAACACATCAGGGAGGTGCTGGGCAGACTACAGAAGGCAGGGTTGACCATTAAGCCCAACAAATGTCAGATGGGTATAGCAGAGGTCTCCTACCTGGGACATAGAGTGGGGAGTGGTAAGATCAGGCCAGAACCTGCCAAAGTAGAAGCCCTTCAGGCATGACCTGCACCTGTTAACAAAAAGCAGGTGAGGACATTCTTAGGGACAGCAGAATACTTCAGAAAATTTGTCCCGATTTATAGTACCATAGCTGCTCCCCTCATAGACCTGACAAGGAAGAACAGGGCAGATAAGGTAGTGTGGACCCCAGCATGTGAGCAGACATTCCAGAATCTTAAAGAAGCTTTGGGAGGATCCTCTGTGTTAGCCAGTCCATATTACAGCAAATAATTTGTTGTGCAGGTGGATGCTTCGAACCATGGGGGTGGGCCTGTACTTAGCCAGATTTCTTCAGAGGGAGAAGTGCACCCTGTGGTTTATCTCAGTTGTAGGCTGCAACCCAGGGAGGAATGTCATGCAGCTGTAGAAAAGGAATGTCTAGCCATAGTGTAGGCACTGCAGAAACGTCAGCCTTATCTGTATGGAAGAAAATTCACTGTAGTGACAGATCATGACCCCCTAACATGGTCACACAGAGCCATCTAGCAAAAGGCCAAGTTGCTAAGATGGAGCCTAGGGTTGCAAGCATATGATGTGTCAGTGCAGCCCTGCTGTGGGATTAGCAATGCCAATGCAGATGGGTTCTCAAGACAGGGAATGGGATAAGATATACTCAGAGTGACCTAACCCTCTCAAGCAACATTTCTCAAGGGTCACTTGAAAAACTAGCTTGAGTTCCTCGGGGGGGGGGGGTGATTGATGTGTGAAGATAGGTGAAGGCTGCCAGCCTAGCCAGATAAAATTTTGTAGATAATGCTGTCCTTTGTAAATATTAATATAAACCACAGGCTTGCTCTCTTAAATGGGAAAATGGTGTTGAATATGGAATTGCAAAAATGTAACAACATTGCGCTGCTGTAAGAAAGCTGATAAGTCAAGCCTTTCATAACTGTCTTTGATCTCAGGGCTTGGAGCCAATATGTCTGGATGAAGGAATTCTGCCTATTGTTTTAAGGCCAGAGTTAATGGCTAGAATTTGCATGCATAATTTATTTTGTTGCTCTGGTTCCTGACCAGCTGCAAGATCAAAGGGGCTATTAACCTCTGAGAGTCTGTTAGCCTGGGAACCAGAAAGAAATTATGTAATCTGAAATGAATCAGTGGTACTGTGTTATCAATTTAAGGACAGAATGAATCAGAGCATTTAAGCATTTGTCTTAAGAACATCCAACTCACCACTCTGCCTCTGTCTAAATGTAAGTAAGATTTTAGAACTGTGTTTTCTCTTAGATATAGCTAGGAAATAGGAACAGTAAACTAGTTTGTTTTTCTGTGATGTCAGAACATTTCTACTGTATTATTTTAAGTGATCTCTGAACTCTTGACTACCACTGCGTAGTAAGAAGTATTGTCTTGTGTTTTTTTATTTATTATTAAATATTCTTAAACCATTCAACTGTGGCTGTTTTGTGTAGAGATAATTTAAGCTCTAAGAGTAAATTGTATGTATATAGTGATACTGTACCAAGTCACTCCAAATAAGTCTTGACTGGTTGCACTTACTATTAGGATAATAATATTGAACAGTATAATTGGACACACTTTCATAAGGGCCTTTGAGTAGCTGATAAATATTAGCTGGGTGGTGGCAGTGATTTCTACCGTGTAGTCTGGGTAAAAGGGGCACAGCTAGAGAACCTGTGCCAGCCTTCCCCAGGAGTGTCTGTGGGGTTGTATAAACTCTTATCTTAAAGTGTGTGTGTGTGTGTCAGCTACTTGGGCAGGGGCACAAAGCACTAGTTGGACAGAGAGGGTGCTGGAGGTTTTAGCTTGCCCTCTAGGCTGAGATCTGGACCCTATAACTGTGCTAGTGGGGAGTCTTATTGGGGACCTGGAGAGAAAGGGAGAAACCAGCCCCAGACTAACTGTGATCTCTGTGTGCCAAGGGAAATTGCACTTTACTGTTTGTGTATTTATTATTCTTTCCCTATATGGAGGCCCCTCACAGGTGTTAGTAGTGAGGACTGAGGCTCCTTGATTACTAGGCCAGTGCACGGGTGTCACACATGCATTCAATCTGAGTTGCCAAAGCAACTCATTCCTTTCCAGATGAAGGCCTATGAGTCCACCACTTGGATCAGACTGAATCTATGTCTCATATGATTTATATATAATTTTAATTTCTTTTTTGAGTAGTGACAATATGGTTATTGTGGAGTGTAAATTCATGTTTTATCAAAAAGTGAATTTTAATATGAAAACATATATAGTTTTATAGAAATACCTTTAGGTAAGGTTACTGTGAAATTTTAAGGAATTTTTGTATCTGTCACTTTAATATAGCATTGACTAGTTTGTAATTGGTTAATTTAACTAATTTCTGGGGACAGGGTTGTTTGTTATAAAAGACTGAATGACTTGAAAAACTGTTATCTGATGAAGTCCCATTGTTTTTGAATGGACAAAAACACTAATCATTATTGTTTCTGGTGAACTCTTATGCTCAGCTTTGGAGTTTTGTCTTTTCCAACTTGAATTGCTTGTTTTTTTCTTATTATTTAATTACTTTCCTGAATATTTTCTCAATTTTTCTCCTCTGGTCTCTGCTGAAAAAGGGCTCTCAGGGCCCAGTTGGAGTAACCTGGTTAACAAATGTAAAAATAAAAATTAAAATAAATAAATATTGTTAGTGTGCTCTTGGAAGTTAAGTGTATAGCTCATAGTAACCTCTAAATATTTCTAGTGGTCCTGCTGATCCTTGAATGGATGAGCATACATTCAGTGAGCTGGTGTTATATCCTTGTTTTTAAATATTATCAGCTTGATCAACCCTTTTTGAAGGTCAGTTTGCTTTGGGTAACCATTAGTTAGAAGAAGTGTAGCTCTTTTGTAACACTAAGATAATTGTGGGGGCTTCCCTGGATGAGTGACCTATGTTGAATTACTGGCATATTATTGTATTAACTTAATAACTGTCATCTGGTTATGTAGATCATAACTAGAAATATCAAACAGTAGATGTATTAGAATATAAGTCTTTGATACACGTGAGTCAGAGTTTGACTTGTCACTGTACTGTTGAGGTGCAATTGTTAAAGCAGTCAATGATTCGTTGTAAAGAGTGTGAATGAACAACCCAATAATTGCAGTCTGGATAGGATTAGATGTACGCCATCAAATGCCTTTGTGAAATTCTAAAATGCAGTTGCAGATGAAACGTCTTTATCCCTCAGCATGTTGTAGTATTCTTAACAAGATTTAGTAAGGCTGTTTGAGTCCCGTGTCTCAGGTATAATCCATTTTGCGTTGGAGTTATTAGTATATGCTTGTTAGGTAGCTCATGAACGGGTGCATGGTCTTATCAAGTATTTTAGACAGAAGGCTAAGAATTGCAATGGGTCTGTAATTCTCTACGTTGCCTCTAAATCTTTTGCATTGTTTGTGTATAATGTACAATCAACAGATTGTAATGCTGGGATATGGTGCTATGTAGCATCCAAAAGCTCATTTATTTTCTCTTCTTTTTTTGAAAATAATGTATTTCATTTTTAAAATGAAATAAAATCAGAACAAGAAAACAATAAAGATATAAACAATAAAGAAAATCCATACAAAAACTATATACTCACCATAACAAAAGCTGATATTAAGCAACCACATTAACATTCCTCCAATATGTCTTTAAATTTTTGCCAAGATCATTTCTTATGTGTAACATTTATAGTTCTGTGCAAATTTGTACATTGGTGATTCTCCAGTCTGAATACCACTGGGCATATAAGCATTACAAAGAGTTTTCCAGAAAAGCACAATGTCAAACTTAACTTCACAAGTGTTTTATATTCTATTGCAAGTAGAAAACATAAAACCAAACTGATAAATGCAAATGAAAGAAAATAAATATATTTACACACACACACACGCACACACACACACACACACACACACACACACACACACACACACACACACACACACACACACACACACACACACACACACACACAGTGGATATAAAAAGTGTACACACCCGTGTTATAATGCCAGGTTTTTGTGATATAAAAAAATGAGACCACAATAAATCATTTCAAAACTTTTCCAACCTTTAGTGTGACCTATAACCTGTACAATTCAGTTGAAAAAGAAACAAATCTGTTGAGGGAAAAATATAAAAAATAAGAAATGTACAATAAGTTGGTTGCATAAGTGTGCACACCCTTAAACTAATACTTTGTTGAAGCACCTTTTGATTTAATTACAGCATTCAGTCTTCTTGGGTAGGAGTCTATCAGCATGGCACATCCTGACTTGACAATATTTGCCCACTCTTCCTTGCAAAAGCACTCCAAATTTGTCAGATTGTGAGGGCATCTCTTCTGCACAGCCCTCTTCAGGTCACCCCACAGATTTAGGTCTGGGCTCTAGCTGGACCATTCCAAAACTTTAACTTTCTTCTGGTGAAGCCATTCTTTTGTTGATTTGGATGTATGTTTGGGGTCACTGTCATGTTGAAAGGTGAAATTCCTCTTCATCTTTCTTGCAGATCCCTGAAGGTTTTGGGCCAGAAGTGACTGGTATTTGGAACTGTTCATAATTTCCGTGACTAAAGCCCCAGTTCCATCTGAAGAAAAGCAACCCCAAAGCATGATACTGCCACCACCATGCTTCACCATGGGGATGGTGTTCTTTTGGTGATGTGAAGTGTTGTTTTTGCATCAAACGTACCTTTTACAATTGTGGCCAAAAAGTTCAACCTTGTTCTCATCAGACCATAACACATTTTCCCACATGCTTTTGGAAGACTTGATGTATTATTTTGCAAATTTTAGCCTGACCTGGATGTTTTTTCTGTGTAAGAAAAGGCTTCTGTTTTGCAACCCTACCCCATAGCCCAACCATATGGAGAATATGAGAGATTGTTGTCACATGTAGTACACAACCAGTACTTGCCAGAAATTCCTGCAGCTCCTTCAGTGTTGCTGTAGGTCTCTTGGCAGCTTCCCTGACAAGTTTTCATCTTGTCTTTTCATCAATTTTGGAGGGACATCCAGTTCTTTGCAATATCACTGTTGTCCCATATTTTCTCCACATTTTGATCATTGTCTTCACTGTGTTCCATGGTATATCCAATGCTGTGGAATTTTTTTTGTACCCCTTCTCCTGACTGATACCTTTCAACAATGAGATCCATTTGATGCCTTGTAAGCTCTCTGTGAACCACGATTTTTGCTGTATCAGGCAACTGAGTAAATGTCAGGAAAATCCTATGAGGACAGCTGAACTTTATTTGGGGTTAATCAGAGTCTCTTTAATTGATGTCAGGTGTGTACCCAAATAGACTGAATGCTGTAATTAAATCAAAAGGTGCTTCAACAAATTATTAGTTTAAGCTTGTGCACACACAACAAAGTATTAGTTTAAGGGTGCACACACATGCAACCAGTGTACTATACATTTTTTATTTTTTATATTATTCCCCTAACAGATTTGTTATTTTTTCAGTTGAATTGTACAGGTTATAGGTCACATTAAAGGTGGGAAAACTTTAGAAATTATTTATTGTGGTCTCATTTTTTTTAAGTCACAAAACCTGACATTTTAACAGGGGTGTGTACACTTTTTATATTCACTGTATATGTTTGACATCAATAGAATATATATATATATATATATATATATATATATATATATATATATATATATATATGTTTGACATCAATAGAATCCTGATTAGACAACAGTTTCAGAATTTGATGTGGCCTGAAAAATGTACTGTTGGATCACAGTGAGAACATTCTGTCCACAGATCTCAATATTTGACTGCCATTATAAATGTGGCCATTAAGTTTACAGGCAATAACATTTCAGCTTCTGAATAAAAATGAAAGCTCCACAGAATTTTTTGAAACTAAGAAAAATATGAATCAAGTAATCTTTGTTTTACACATACTTTCTACACTGAGGGCATAGAATGCTAAGGATATCTTTATTATCTCATTCGCCTTATTTGCAAAAGCTATAGAATATATCTTAGACTTCAATATTCTGGACCATATCTATAAACCCTGAACTTTCATCAGTTTGTCTTTGTCAATGGTCCCGCTTAAACTGGCCAAGACCTTTAACACTATTCCATTCACAGCCATTACTGACAGCTTTGCAAATTTGAATATATATCCTGATGTTGTGCAGTGGATGACTAACTGCTTGTTTGACAGAACCAAAGTAGTTAGAGACACAGGTGTCACTTCGAAAGCAAAAAGGTAACCAGGGCTTAGTTTTTGGCCCTCTCCTATTTGATAGCTATTTTTCAGACCTTCAGGCCAACAGTCCTGCTTATAGTTAGGCAAGTTTATATACAAGTGTAAAATGGGTGTTGTTATTTGATCTTCCAGTGACTAACAATTGTCCCATCATAGGCCAGACCGTGTTAATAGTTTGAGTAAGTATAATGGCTATAAATTATATACAGAAAATGTAGTATATTTAATTTTGTTAAACAAAACATTTTGGTATTGCCATATAGGTGACTAGGGATCTAGTGCCTCTTTTAACCATCATGTCTCCACATAGCTCAGAACACCTTCTATTTGGCTTATCTAACTAACATAGACATCTTCTCTAGTTCCAAAGAAGTTTTAATTCCCCTTTACTTGTATCTCTTAGTCCCTTTGTTGAATATGATGCCCTTCTTTGGTGTGATTTGTCTAAATATATCACTTAACTTAAAAGACTTCTGAGATTTATTCAAAAAATGAAGCATGATTGTATCAAACGTGGATGTGAATAAAACAATAGTGCCCAAACCACTTTTACCAACAGTAGAGTTTTCTCTTTTTTTCACTGTTGTATGACCACAGATCAGGTATATAGTAGGTATATATAAGTTCAGGGGTTGCCTCTGAAGTTCACCAAAAGTGGTTCTGGCATAATTGTTTCAATTAAAGTTTCTTTTGATTAACGTGGATTTGACCAGTGGACATGAATCTCCAAAATCTTAGTTATCCGGGCAGACAGGCAGCCTTTTCTTTCTGAACTTAGTCTCTTATTAACTACTTCATGGAGATCTGTGTTCTGCCTTTCAAGCCCGTAAAATATACACCCCAATTTGATATCCTATTCCTTAGCAGATCAAATGGTTCCAAAAATACCCAGTTAAATAATGTATATCTTCATCAGTAAATAAATAGCACACACTGGAATGAAAGATTCATACCCCCACCTTATGTTATCCTGCTTGTGGCTGGAGAAAAATTCTGAATATGAGTTGACTATGCTTGAAATGCTTGCTTTTACTGACTTTGATAAATTGAAATTGAAAAAGAACTTTCATTGAGATTTGATGGAGTTGGATCTCAATTGTTAAGTATAATACAGATGAGCAAGTGTTTCTGTGGGCAGGTAATGAAGATTTGCGTATGGGTAGCACAAACAGAAAGTAGCTGATCTGCATCCATCCTGTGGTTCCCTACACTTATTATTGCATGCATGTTTAATTTTACCTTTATTACTTCTGATAAAATTGTCATGTCCCAAATATCAACCAATGTCTCTTCTGTGGTGTGTCTGTTGGACAAGCACATCTGCATGTGTGTATGTGTACGCACATTAAAAACATTTCCTAAATTTCACAAACAACATATAAACATTTAAATATTTTAAAATAGTTGGTGAAAGCTTTCGTATAGTTTTATCTTTTAATTGTGAAGTTATGAAGATTTTAGAAGCACAAACCTCCTCCAAAAACACAAAGTTCACAAAAGAAATAGCCCGCTTTCCCGCACAATAAAGGGATTTCCTCCAAAGTCAAAAAATGTTCCTTCACCGATAGTTGCAAATAAATTTATTGAATAGCAAACAGTTAAAACAGAATCAGTCCACCATACACCATAAACCAACACCGGTAATCCGTTTCTTGGTTTGGCTTGAAGTTAGCAGCAAACAAACAACACCACCAGCTCGTCTTACATATAAACCATGAGATTGAGCGCGCTTTCGTCCATAGATTACTGGACTTCTTCAGAATCTACATGTTCCATTCAGATGAGCTCTTAAATACATTTCTGTAAGTACCAGTTATTCAATTAACATAATTAATTGTAATTGCAATTTGTTTTAAAGGCATATGTAGTTTGATAAAAACTGTCTCATGTAATACAAGCCATTTAAAAATGTATGTCTATATAACACTGTTGCACATACTAATATATACATATGTCTATATGTGTGTGTTCATCCAACCCCTCGATTTTTTAAAAAATGTACGCATATTAGTATAAATAAATACTATTAAATTAATAAACTAAGTTGATATATCTATTGTAATTTATGAAATCATTCCAATAAAATGTGTTGATATTAAATATGTATATATATATGTGTGTATGTTTATCCAATCCATAAATACATAAATATTCTAAAATATGTACAAGAATATAACCATAAATATAAATATAGGTATACATGTAAGTATAAATATAAATATGAATATAAATATAAATGAATAAATATGTAAATATATAAATGTATAAAATATGTATATATATATATATATATATATATATAAAAATTATATAAATATTAATAATAAATAATTAACAGTGTGCCATTGAGATCTAAAATGTAATGTATATAATTAGTTGATTAAAAGAAAAGTGTATATGATAAATATAACAATAAATATACAATCATAAAACCTAATGAGACATTAAAAGGTGAAATAATTGACAATTATCAATGAATGGGTCCACTAATATTAATATTTACATATGTGATTTTTACATTATTACACATTCTGTTTTGGGTTATTGGCTAGTATTTTGAGCACTGGTTTTATGGATATGTGATCGTTCAATCCCTTATGGCAGCATACATCTAATCTCATCTGCCAAATAAGTTCCCTAAATTCCAGAAATGTTTCATAGTCTCCCCCTCTATCACAGGCCTTTACTTCCTCCAATACCCAAAACTTAATGTTTGCATTCTTACACATACTAACATGTCTGTATAATGCGTTATTTTCATTTTTCTTTAATATATCTCTCATATGTTCATATATTCTCGTTCTTAGTTGTCTTTCAGTTTTCCCCACATAGTATGCCCAGCAATCCAAACAGTATGCTAGGTATACCACCCCCTTCGTATAACAACTGTAATATTTATTACTTCTAAACTTATGTCCTGTATTTTTTAACCATAATTCTTTGCTTCCTGCCAAAAAAGAACATTGGGCACATCTTCCACATTTAAATGTGCCCACTCTGCTACTTGCTCCTTGTTCCCTATGTGTATCTTTTTTGAATTCAAACATTTTCTTCAAATTTGTGTTCTTTCTATAACAAATTTTTAATGGTTCCTGAAATATTGATGGTTTGTTGGTCATTCTAGAGAACATATTCCAAACCTCATTTATCCCTTTCCTTAACCAGCCCATACCACAGAAATATGTTAATGTCAACCGGGGTGCTTTTCCTATGTGGGTAGTCTCTGTATTTTTATCATTATTGTTGATAATGATCCTGTTAGTGGACTCATTTCCATTCGTGTTTCCATTCATATTTGTCATAGAGATATTTCCTAGAAGTGGCATATATCTAATGTTTCTTTGTTTCATAACATCTTTTTTAACCCTTTTTATGAGACCGTCAGGATATCCTCTTTCCCTAAATAATTTGTAAATTGTCATCATTTCTTCCAAAAACTCATCCCTATCACTGGTCATTCTGGGGGCTCTTATCATTTGCCCCTTTACCACATTTTTCTTCAAAAATAGGGGGTGGTCACTCTCATAGTGGACATAAGAATTGGAAAAACACGCTTTTCTATATATTCTGGATTTATATTTCTTGTCATTTTTGTTCTTGCTAATAGTAACATCCAAATAGTTCACTTGGTCTGATGTTAAATCAAACGTAAACCTAAGGAACGGTGTAGTACTATTTATATACTGGACAAAGTCTTTTACCTGCTGGGTCGTGCCATCCCATATTATAAAGATGTCGTCCAGATATCTAAAATATTTCACAATATAATCTTTGTAGTTTGATTTTAACACAAAATTCAATTCCCAGAACAACATTATTATGTTGGCATATATCGGTCATGAGCCGACCCCATTGCTACACCGTCCTTTTGATGATATATGTCCCCTTGGAAGTAGATGAAATTATTTTTTAATACTAACTCCATACTTTCTAGAACTAATCTGAAGTCATTGTTGTTCAGAAACTTAAAATCCACCAACATATGTTCAAACCATGTAAGTCCTACATCGTGAGGTATAACTGAAAACAGGTCTTTTACATCGATAGTTATGAACAAATATCTATCTTGATATGGGATATCATTGAATTTCTTAAAAAAATCCCAAGAATCAATTAAAATGTGGGGGTAGTCTTTACTAAATTGTTTTAATTTTGTGTCTACCAATATCGCCAGAGGTTGTGTTTTTGAACCCTGAGATGTAACTATAGGTCTCAAAGGAGGGTTGTCAACCTGCTTGTGTATCTTTGGAATTCCAAATATTTCTGGAACTATGGGTTTAGGGACTTTCAAGTAGTTGTACATATCCACGTCTATTAGCCCTTGTAATAAATTGTCCTGAAGGATGTAATCTATCTTCCTATAACACATGTTCATCTCGTTTTTAGACGCTAAATTATATCTATCTTCATTATTCAGAATTTCCAACATCTTTTTGGTGTAGTCCCAGTGGTCCATAAGGACCACACCTCCCCCCTTGTCCGGCTTCATGATTCTTAACTTTTCATTTTCTTGAAGTTTTTTAAGAACATCTTTTTCCTCTAAAGTTAAATTACTAAAATCTTGTGTTTTCTCATTGGGTGCAAACCCTTGTCTTACCATATCTATGATTGTTGTTTCAAAATTCAAAATATCAGTTTGAAGGGGGGGATTAAACACACTTCTCCTTCTCAATTTATCACTATTAATGTTATTCATGTCCTGAAGCAGTAATCCCAGGTTCAATTTTCTAGTAAACAATTTTATATCTATCAAAACTTCTTCCATTTTCGGCTTTTTCTTCGGTACAAAGGAAAACCCCTTTGTAAATAACCCAAAAAAAGCCGGAGATATTTCTAACTCCGTAAAATTGTAAATGTGAAAATTCTCCATGGAATGTATACTGCATGGTGCCAAATCGGTTGGCTCCCCTTCATTATCACAATTTAATAATGTGGTCCCCTGACCATCCCTATTGTTGTTCTGAACCTCATTTGAATTGGTAATTTCTATCAATGCTGGACCAATTACTTTTCTATCAAAATGGGAACGTTCTATCTGTGTCTCGTTCCCCTCTGTTGTTTTGCCTGATAAGGATTCCCTATTGCCTCTGCATATGAAAAGTGTTGACTCTGATTCCTGATTCGTTCCGATCTCTGGGGTCCCTGATCTACCCCTAAAGGGTCATCCTCACTATCTCTCTCTTCATCCACAAGACTTTTGTGCCTATTATTATAAAAGGATTCATTTAGATGTTGTTGGAATCCCTGCCCCCCCACTAAATCATCACTTCTATTCCGTCCATTAAAAAATCTCTTATTACTAGTCCTATTACCGGGATTTACATAGGCTCTCCCTTCCCTATATTCTCTCAAATCCCGTTCAATTTTATCACATTTCCTCTTACAATTTTTGGTCACATTAAAATCAACCTCTTGCAGTACACCACAGTATATGTTTTTATATTCTTGTACTGTAAACAAAAGATCATTGCTAATGTCATGATATAACTTATCAACACATTTTTTGCTTGCATTTAAAATTTTTTCATTACTATTTATCATAGCTTTTAATATAGATAGTCCACAGTCATTGAGCAATTCCGTGATAGTGTTAAATAATTCTTCATCATTGCGTACATTATTGGGGTATTTTGTCAGTCTAAGTCCCTTAGGGACTATCTTCTGTTCCACACATTTCTTAAGATACCAATTGTCCAAACTGAGATTACGATACCTGTTAAGCTCCGTTTCGAGAAGCTTACATTTGTCCTTGTATCGGTAATTGTCATCAATGGTTTTGCTTTCATTATATCCATTCTTTATCGAAAACGATTTGTCAAGCCACTCGTTGAAGGCTATGTTGTTGTAGCCCTCCAAAACACGCTGTCCTCTATTAAAATGCATTTTTCTGTTGTTATTGTAACCGCTCGCTCCCTCCCGAACCATGTTGGTGTTTTGTTCAGTTGTAACTTGGACGCGGGAGTTGTGCGTCACCACAGCGCTTTCACGTATCACCTCCGCCCATCTCTCCTCTCCGTTAGGGCTCCATTGACCGCATGGTATAGACCCGGTGAGGTCCAATGAGACAACCGACCCTGTTGTCTCCTGTGAATGGGTCCGTATGAGTTGGACCAGCTGGCTGAGCAGACTCTGTTCGCCTTCCATCATGGGGAACCCTCGTAGCAGAAGTTGCGGAACACTGGTAACCACAGAAGCACAAACCTCCTCCAAAAACACAAAGTTCACAAAAGAAATAGCCCGCTTTCCCGCACAATAAAGGGATTTCCTCCAAAGTCAAAAATGTTCCTTCACCGATAGTTGCAAATAAATTTATTGAATAGCAAACAGTTAAAACAGAATCAGTCCACCATACACCATAAACCAACACCGGTAATCCGTTTCTTGGTTTGGCTTGAAGTTAGCAGCAAACAAACAACACCACCAGCTCGTCTTACATATAAACCATGAGATTGAGCGAGCTTTCGTCCATAGATTACTGGACTTCTTCAGAATCTACATGTTCCATTCAGATGAGCTCTTAAATACATTTCTATAAGTACCAGTTATTCAATTAACATAATTAATTGTAATTGCAATTTGTTTTAAAGGCATATGTAGTTTGATAAAAACTGTCTCATGTAATACAAGCCATTTAAAAATGTATGTCTATATAACACTGTTACACATACTAATATATACATATGTCTATATGTGTGTGTTCATCCAACCCCTCGATTTTTTAAAAAATGTACGCATATTAGTATAAATAAATACTATTAAATTAATAAACTAAGTTGATATATCTATTGTAATTTATGAAATCATTCCAATAAAATGTGTTGATATTAAATATGTATATATATGTGTGTATGTTTATCCAATACATAAATACATAAATATTCTAAAATATGTACAAGAATATAACCATAAATATAAACATAGGTATACATGTAGGTATAAATATAAATATGAATATAAATATAAATGAATAAATATGTAAATATATAAATGTATAAAATATGTATATATATATATATATATATATATATATATATATATATATATATATATATATATAAATTATATAAATATTAATAATAAATAATTGATTAACAGTGTGCCATTGAGATCTAAAATGTAATGTATATAATTAGTTGATTAAAAGAAAAGTGTATATGATAAATATAACAATAAATATACAATCATAAAACCTAATGAGACATTAAAAGGTGAAATAATTGACAATTATCAATGAATGGGTCCACTAATATTAATATTTACATATTCTGTTTTGGGTTATTGGCTAGTATTTTGAGCACTGGTTTTATGGATATGTGATCGTTCAATCCCTTATGGCAGCATACATCTAATCTCATCTGCCAAATAAGTTCCCTAAATTCCAGAAATGTTTCCCAGTCTCCCCCTCTATCACAGGCCTTTACTTCCTCCAATACCCAAAACTTAATGTTTGCATTCTTACACATACTAACATGTCTGTATAATGCGTTATTTTCATTTTTCTTTAATATATCTCTCATATGTTCATATATTCTCGTTCTTAGTTGTCTTTCAGTTTTCCCCACATAGTATGCCCAGCAATCCAAACAGTATGCTAGGTATACCACCCCCTTCGTATAACAACTGTAATATTTATTACTTCTAAACTTATGTCCTGTATTTTTTAACCATAATTCTTTGCTTCCTGCCAAGAAAGAACATTGGGCACATCTTCCACATTTAAATGTGCCCACTCTGCTACTTGCTCCTTGTTCCCTATGTGTATCTTTTTTGAATTCAAACATTTTCTTCAAATTTGTGTTCTTTCTATAACAAATTTTTAATGGTTCCTGAAATATTGATGGTTTGTTGGTCATTCTAGAGAACATATTCCAAACCTCATTTATCCCTTTCCTTAACCAACCAAAACCATAGAAATATGTTAATGTCAACCGGGGTGCTTTTCCTATGTGGGTAGTCTCTGTATTTTTATCATTATTGTTGATAATGATCCTGTTAGTGGACTCATTTCCATTCGTGTTTCCATTCATATTTGTCATAGAGATATTTCCTAGAAGTGGCATATATCTAATGTTTCTTTGTTTCATAACATCTTTTTTAACCCTTTTTATGAGACCGTCAGGATATCCTCTTTCCCTAAATAATTTGTAAATTGTCATCATTTCTTCCAAAAACTCATCCCTATCACTGGTCATTCTGGAGGCTCTTATCATTTGCCCCTTTACCACATTTTTCTTCAAAAATAGGGGGTGGTCACTCTCATAGTGGACATAAGAATTGGAAAAACACGCTTTTCTATATATTCTGGATTTATATTTCTTGTCATTTTTGTTCTTGCTAATAGTAACATCCAAATAGTTCACTTGGTCACATTTAAATATTTTAAAATAGTTGGTGAAAGCTTTCGTATAGTTTTATCTTTTAATTGTGAAGTTATGAAGATTTTAACTATTGTAATGAGCATAATTTAAATATTTTGATGATCATTGCTATTA
This sequence comes from Protopterus annectens, assembly GCF_019279795.1. Classification (NCBI taxonomy): domain Eukaryota; kingdom Metazoa; phylum Chordata; order Ceratodontiformes; family Protopteridae; genus Protopterus; species Protopterus annectens. The sequence continues at coordinate 1,762,844,328 of NC_056726.1, forward strand.
ACAAGGTCTTCTAGGCTGTTGTAAATAGGAAACTATTCTAAACAGGTTACGGTAAAGAGAAATTGCAGAAAGACAATATATTTATGAAATGTTCACAATATAGCTTGGCAACTCAATTGCAAAAAGAGCTTTGCTATATGTTATCTGCATTATATCCTTAAATTTTGCAGTGCTAAGTGGGGGACTGAGTATATTTTTATGATGCTGTTGGCTAAAGTAACTTTCAATCAGTATTTTAATAAACTTAACATTAATGATATCAATAGGATTAATGACTGTAAAATGAATAATTGTTTAAAAAGTTTACTTTCTTTATACATGGCTTGTGTCTTATATAGTATTTTCAAGTGATTCTATTTTAACTTGTGTATTCTCATTATATATTCTAATTGTTTTAATAAAAAGATTTTTTTGTTAAAAATAACAGTTACCTATACTCGTATAAAAATTGGATGGAGGCAAAGCACTTTTAAATTACAGCATTTATTGCACTACTGTTACATGTCACAAAGTGCAGATAATCTGATTTAAAAACACATGCAGTGTTGTAGTCAAACGTAGGTTCATAGGTTCATAGATTGGTACTAGGCTATCGGCCCTAGGGCCTGTACCAAGCCTAGCCATAACAATTCCCTGGCTATTTCTTCCCACAATATTTACTTGCCTGGACCCCTGTCTAGTAAGGCAACTGATATGATCTCCAGGGTAAATTTTCATTCTCTCATCCATTTGTCAAGGTTCCTTTTGAAGAGGGCCAAGGAGGCACTCTGCTTGACATTTATGGGCAGTCTATTCCAGAGTATGGGGAGACTCTGGGTCAAGAACTTCTCCCTCCAGCAGGTTTTGTTCATTGTGATGACAAGGTTTAGGTCTATCAGGTATATCAGTACCAGGATTTAGAAAGATTCTCTCCATCTGCGCTAAATTGGTAATATAGGTCAATCAGTTTGCATGACATAGAGAATCTATGACTCAGAGTCACATAGAGATGCACCTCATTACCGGCCAATTACCATATCTCTGAATCAAGCACTGTGCTATCAAATCTGAAAGCACTAGTGTTCTCCTTACCAGACCATGAATCATGCACCCCCAAAACACAGACATATGCACACTCAGACGTACACACATAAAAAGTAGCCCACATGCTATACAAAACACAGCCATGCTAACACACTCTCACAATCTAAAATAAACAAATATTACAGACATACACTGCACTAAATGTAAACTTTCACAACATAATTTTCTTGATTACAGTTTTCTCTCAAACGCACATTCTCAAAAACAAATTCTTCAGGCCACACACAGTTGCAACACCAGTCTCCCAACCAAACACATATCATACCCACAGTCTCCTGAGCATATCACACACACACACACACACACACACACACACACACACACACACACACACACACACACACACACACACACACACACACACACACACACAGTTTCATAACACTGTTCTCTTAACCAAATATAGATTACTGTATATAAGCAATCGAACATATGAACATCACAACCCTTACCCAATTATAATTAATCTGATATATTGACATGAGGCCTACACTTAATCCAGAAATACATTCTCACATACACTTTCAGTCAATACACTGACATTCATGCACCAATACTACTTGCACAAACACATGCAAAATACTCACCAACATGCTTTCACACATGCACGCATACACACACACACACACACATACACACACACACACACACACACACACACACACACACACACACACACACACACACACACGCACACACACGCACACACACACACACACACACACACACACACACACACACACACACACAGACACACAATATGCACACACACACATAATATGTACACACAGAAACACCACTATCCTGCAAACAACTTACCACAGGCAAACTTACTGATATGTTCCTACATTCTCCCAAGCAACACACTTGGTCACTCCCTCACAGTACAAATGACATAATCACCTATACAGGATGCCTTCAATATGTCAATCACTTCAAAGCACAACACCCCACCCTCTCAATGCCATCCACCGTCACGCACACACACACACACACACACACACACACACACACACACACACACACACACACACACACACACATACAAAAAACTCACAGACACACATATAAACTCACACAGCCAGAAGGTATGTAATGAAAGAATGTGCATTTGATGAGTGGGCAGCATACCCCCTGACCATCAATCATATAGCCAGCAATAATAAGGATGACACTCATACCTATACCTCTCAACCTGTTATTGCAAGAAATCTGGACAAAGCCTAAAATAATGGGGGGACAAAGAACTAAAAATAGGGACAGATTTGAAATACTGCTCTTATAAACTTAGAAATTTGCTAGAATAACATGAGTTGTGTTAGCATGCACTTTCTGAAGGATATGAAGTCTGAAACTCAAATGTATGTAATTACTTTATGACTTCCATCTTCAACGATTTTACAGAAATCACAAATTTCATAAGGATCAAACAATAAATATGAGGCAAAAATCTTGGCAGTCGGCAGGTATACTGCCACTTCTCAGTGAAGCTGACAAGATGCAACAAAGTTCTGTGGCCAGGTCGGTTATGGAATTCCTCTTACTTCCATAGCTTGTTGGTTTTGCAGTCATTCCAGTCTAAGCAGTGGTTTGCTTTCAAATAGCACATACTCTGTAAGATTAATTTGCTTTTTTGAAGTAGATCATGACCAAGAGTCCCTCTAATCTAAAATATTTTTGTGCCCTACTCACTATTTCCGAGCTTCTCTTCAGCTACCTAGTGGTTTCCGGTAATCTATGTGATGAAATTCATCATCTTTGACTATTATTCTTTTTATTTTTATCCTGTGCTAGACCAGTGGGGTACTCTACTGTAACAACTGTTGAAATATACTACTATGGACAGCTTTAAGAACCTTCTCAAAATGCCTCCACTGGGCTTATGGTGACTTTATTCAGTTTGAATTTGTACCATCTCAAGTCCTGATATTTTGTTTTTATACATGTATTGCCTTATTGTATTTATCTTATTTTGGATTTTTTATTTGTTAGTGTTTACATATTATAGGCTAATAGGTTTATAGATACTTACTAAGCTATTGATATGGGAATATCTTGACTAGTAGTCACATGATAACTATTAGCCCTTATATTTTGCAATACAGATATTCAAAGATGGGACAAAGAAGTATATTTTGGGGGAATTACATGCCTCTCCTATCCATGATGGCATCTGGGGTAAACCAGGGGTTAATTTGCAGTTAACCATCCATTCATTCAAATTACATTTCAATAGCTTAAGAGAAGTACTCTGCTTTATTTTATTTTTTTACTCCAAGTGTTTTTTTATTAATCTTTCAAATAATTCCATTGTATAATAATCTTAATACATTTTCTGATAAGTGAAACAGTATGATTAACTATATACAATATTTACAGTTGGCCTGAAATTAAATTATTATATTGATCAGTCTAGTCAGAGTAACATCATATTAATGAGAGATAATTTGTTCCTTTTTCTTTTAATCTCATTAGGAGTTTGAATTCAAGTTTAGTGTCTCAATAAGTGATCGTATTTTTTCCCATGGATTCTTGTTCCATCGTCTTGGTGCTAATCTTAGTTCTTTTACTCTGGTTTCCAGTAATGCAGTTTCCTTCAATATTAGCAGAAATTCTTTAAATGATGGTTCCAGATTTGATTTCCATTTTCTGGTAATACATTTTCTAGCATTTGCTAGAATGTTCCATAGTAGGTAGAGATTGTTATTATTTAAATCTAAATTCTCATTAACATTCAACAAAATTAGAGATTTACTTACTACAAATGTATCTGAGAATATGGCTTGTATGAAATTGCTGACATCTTCCCAAAATTTTTTAACTTTAATAGAGCCATGAAATACAAATATCCAATCGGCTTTACAACTCTGCAAGCATCTCCAACATGTAACATTATTAGAAGTATTACATTTTTTAATCTATTTGGCGTAAAGAAAGATCAGTGTAAAAATTTCCATGTGTAAATTCTCCAAAATTGTATGTTGGATGTCAATTTAACAGAATTTAGTATTTTGGTTTTGTTTTCCAGGATACATTTATTGAATGACCTTTTGTTATATAATTCCAACATTTTTGATTCATTTTAACTTTATAATTTATTAAAATTTTATATAATTTTGATGTCAAAGTTTCCCAATTTTGATTATTGTATACTATTTCATATAAATGAGTTATAAGTGTAGGTTTATCTCTAAAAGAAGAATTGTTAATTATTCTGCATAGAGCTTGTGAGTCTTGTAATATGCTTTGTAATAATACTCAGTCTGATGTAGAGAGATTATAAGTTTTTATTATAAGTTGACCATCCAAAACCTTATGTTCATTAATGCATTGTTGCCAGCAAATTAATTGTTTCTTTTCCCAAGTAATGAAATCCAGCCTATGCATTTTGTTTGGAAAATTTCTTGTTACACTGAAAGGATATAAAAGTTCTAGCCATAACTTTATATCTGTATTAGAACTTACAAATCTTCTAAATGAATTCTACATATCATTTAAGCATTTTAGATTAGTAGGTTTTGTTAGATTATATTGAAGGCTAGCGCATAAGATATGTCATGGTTTATTAATATGCTTGTCTATCATTAAATTCTTTAAAATGGTATTTTCATTTGAATAAATAACAGTGTGGAGAGTTTTCCAGTTTGAAGAATAGCACAGATCTATCCAATTTATAATTATTTTAAAAATGGAGGCTCTAATATAAGTTTCAATATCCGGGAAATTGATTCCACCTAGTTTCCATGGTCTAATGTGGTGTGTATAAGCTATTCTGTTTTTGTTAGGATGCCAAAAAAATCTTAATAATGTACTTATTTCTTTTAAAACATATTTGTCTGGTATTACTGGAATAGCTTGTGCTATATATAGGATTTTTGGAAGTAATATCATTTTTATTACTTGCAATCTATCTTCAAATGTTATATATATTTTGTTCCATTTTATTATATTTGACTTTATTGTGTCTATGATTTCCCTGTAATTTATATTTAATTTTTTTTCTAATGTTGTACTTAATGTTATACCTAGATAGTTTAAAGTGAGAGATTGTTTACCAATTATATGATTATCATTTATTTGAAAATCATTTTTTTATTCAATATCATAAAATTTGATTTTGTTTTGTTAAAATGTAATCTGAAATTGAATAAAATTTATCAACTTGTATATCTAATTATTTTAATGAATTTTTAGAAGTAGATGTGGTAAGAAGTATATCATCTGCAAATAACATTATTTTTGAATTATATTGATTATATAAATTTATACTTTATATTTTGGGATTGTTTCATATTGAGATGGCAAATATTTCAATGGCTAATGCAAATAATATGGGGGACATGGGACATCCTTGTTTTGTGCCTTTTGTCAATATTATTGATTCAGAGGTGAAAGGTCCTAATTTTACATATGCTAAATTGTTTTTATATATGTTCTTTATTAATGAAATAAAGGAGCTAGGAAACTCATAATATTCTAATATTTTGAACAAGAAATCCCTGTTTAAGGAGTCAAAAGCTTTCTCTATATCCAATGCAACTATTAAGTTCTCTTGTTTTTCTCTATTTAAATAGTCAATAATAGTTAGTATTCTTTGTATATTATCTTAGGTGAACCTATTATGTATAAATCCTGTCTGATCTTCATTTATAATTTTTATCATAGATTTTTTGATTCTATTGACTAGAATAGCCATAAAGATTTTATAATCATTGTTTAGTAATGAAATTGGTCTATAGGAACTGCATTTTGATGCATCTTTATTTTCTTTTATTATAGGAGTAATTAATGAGACCACCAAGATGGTGGAATGATGTTGTGTGTTTGTATTTCTATTAAGGTTTTTTGGAAGACTGAGATTATAGATGATAGAAAGATTTTGTATATTTCAGCTATAATAACATCCATTCCTGGAGCTTTATTATTTTTGCTTTCTTTGATTTTCTCTGAAATTTTTTTAAGAGTAATTTGCTTTTGAAGTTCTAATTTTAAATTTTCTGGGATTGTTTTAATCAATTCAGGTTTCAAATCTAAATTAATGTTTTTTGTTTGAATTCCTTCCATCTTATAATGTTCTGTAAAATGGTATTTAAAAGCTTCTAATATATCACTTATATCTGACACTTTCTTGTTCTTCCTTCCTTCATGTATAATAGTAGTAATGTTATTTCTTTTAGATCGCCAGGTTATGCATATGTTTAGGAGAAACAGCGTATGAGTTTAATTTCAATCTTTCTAGTGCTAGATTAGTTTTATGTGTTAGAATTTCATTAAACTTTTCATGCAGATCATTAATTTTCTACTTATTAGTCAGTGCATTTGATAATTATTATTTATTTGTATGATTTGATTTTGTATGTTGAGTAATTCTGATTCCCATTATTTTAGTTTGTTTTTGTACCATGTGATAATTTTACCATAAATATAGGCTTTTAGAGCATCCCATACCATAACTATGCTGATTTCATTAGTGAGATTAGTGTCTAGAAAGAATTTCAACTCTGTGAGTAGCCAAGGTTTAAATTATTTTAGTTTTGTAATATATGCTGGAATTCTTGTCAATTGTATTAATGTTTTAAAATTTGTTTGAATATTAATAAAGATTACTCTATGATCTGATAATGAACATGGTATGATTGTAAAACTATTTATCTTCGCATCAAGGTCTTGTGCAACAAAAATTTTATCTATTCTTGTTTGGGTTGTAAATCTGTGATCTTGGTGCGAAAATAACAGTGAGTTACTTTCTCTAAATTTGAATGTGTCTATTAAATTGTGATTTTCAACCCATTTCTTGAGTAGCTTTGCTATAGGAGTATATGTAATTTTTTTTTGTTGGTGGTCTCTGAATTATCAAGAATGCAATTAAAGTCAACACCTAATATCAAGCTACCTTTATATGTTTTACTAATAAAGTCTAGATGTTTCTTTGTCGTACTTTTTCCTATTCCTGGGAACCAATAAAGATTTACTAATGTCCGGATTCTATTATTGAATTTTATTACAAGTGTTATAAGCCCCTCTTTATCTTCATAGCTATAAAGAATTTGGGGATTAATGATGTTTTTTCTCCATAGTATCCTAACTCCTCTAGTTTTGGTTTTATATGATGATTGCGCTATTGTTGTATACTCATTTGGATTCCATAAATGCTTTTCATCATCTTTAAAGTGAGTCTCTTGAAGAAATATTACTTGCTCTTTGCTTAATTTTAAATATTTTAGTAGGTTTGATCTTTTCTTTGTATTATTTAAACCATTTATGTTCAGCGAAAGTAGTGTTAAGTCCATGTTTGTTGTTGAGTTTCATGCTTGCTAATATTTATATTAATATTTGAATAAATTTTATAGTATTGTATTTGGAACAAAGTTCTCCTTATTTCATGTATCATAAATAGACTGAATCTCTTTTATAATACTTTTATATTGAGGTTCATTTCAGGCCATAATAAAAAAGTGTAAAATGATTTAAGTAAAATTATTTTGATTAATATAATCTTTTCTTTCAACCTTCCCTCCATCACACATGGAATTATATAAATTCCTAATCTGATAGACATAAACAAAATATCTACCAGATTAACCCTCATGTTTGGTAGACAGATTTCCTCATGCTCCATTCTTGTATTCTTAGAGACCTTTGAAATTATAAACTAGTATATGTTGAATAATATTTATGGTTCTACATATTATATACATAGTGAAACGCATAAGGAATTATAGGCTATATACATATGTATAAATACATTCCTTATTATGAACATTTAATAACATATCAATCATATGGCTAAGTATATTCATCTCAAATAAGTTAAACCCGACATCCAATTGCTCTAATGTCATCTTCTTTTCCCCTTCTCTCTCTCCCTTATGTATATGAACAATTTGCAAAGACACAAACATGTATTTTATATACTATTTTCATTGAACCATTCATAGTGACTGACTGATATCAACTATTGAATCATTTCCGAATCTGATGTGATTATATATTTTCTATATATGTACATGACAAAACTATTAACATAGTAATATATGCATCAAATGTTCAAGTTAATCATCTAATAGTAGATTATAGATAAAATCTTTTCCAAATACATATTGATTGTAATGAAATGTATTTTACATAAATACATTAAGATTTAAAAAAAAAATAATTGAATGGTATATGCTTGTAAAATTCTCATGAATCAAGAAATTGTATTACATACACAGTTTTGATATTGTTTTTTACTAAAAAAAAATAAAAAAAACATAATTTTTGTTAGTGCAAACATATGGTAAGCTCTGCAAACTAGTCATTGATTGTTCAAGATAATTTAATACTCATAGATTACTTATTATATCCAATGTTTCTTTGACTATTTGGTTATATACTTCAAACCCTAGTTTATAATGCATATTAGAGTCTTACTATGTTTAATATTCCTTTGTCTTTTCATATAATCCATAAGTTTAATACATAGATGTTACTATAGGTTAAAGAAACATTTTATAAACTTTTTATACAAGACCCATCTTGTTTATTCATTCAAATATAGCAGTTTTAACTTTCTGTCAACAAACACTATTAAACCAACTATATTTTTATTTAGGATAAGCTTACTGCTTAAAAAACTATCAGACTCAGAATGCCCACTAAAGTACATTGTAGTATTTCATTTGTTGTGCAGCTTAGCTATGGTGCAGTAAATGAGTTTCTATGCATGACAAAAAGTAAATTAAGTTTATAAATAAAAGATATAATCATAACTAGAATCAGTTAAAATGATATGTCTGTATTTGCACATGTGCTCATTGTCAAATCGAGCCATGTAGATGATAAACATATTTGTGTATTGTCACTATTTTGTGCTCATTTCTGTGCTTATATACATATTTGTAGATTGAAACATACAGATTCATATTTCCATGTTTGAGATTTGTAGAATAAATCACTTGACTATGTTTGAGTTATTATACAGTGTTTTCCTGAACTGAGTAGACTTATTTCTTCCTATTGTTTAGCCTTGTCTTATCATTTCTTTTATTATAAAGTACTTCATATTTATTCCAACTAAATATTCTGAGTCTATCCAAGAGCTTTACAATATACAAGTCAATTCTCCTTTTGAAATACATTCTATTAAAGAGTTAAACATCAATCTAAGATAGATTTTCAGCATGTTTATGACTGGCAGCAGACTGCTGTTATACCTGTTACTAACTATACATAATGTAGCCTACGTTTCTATGTCAGTGCTGTGGACAATTAAAATCGTATCTGTTGTCAGTTGTAAAATATCATGTCACTGCATTTTACAGATTAAATATCCATCAGTATTTTAAAATTGCTGGAATTTGATGCTTAAATCCACTCAACTGATTAACCATATATCCTTTGAATGTGCTATGCTAGGTGTACTGAAAGTCATAATGAGACAATAAAGTGGTAGAACAGCCCAATACACACTACAGAACTTTGATGTATATATTTTAAATACTTGTGCCAAAAAATGAATATGCATTACAGGAACAAATTGGCTAGCAGGCATTAACTGGTATGTATGACACACTGCTGTCTATTACATTACAGAATATCCCTGTCCAGTAAACAACAGTTAGAACTGGATTGCGTTTGGTCTTTAACATCTAATTATACATTGTGCTAGTCAACCAACTATTTCATGTAAGCACATGCTAGAAGGGTGACATCTTACAGAATTATCATTTATTTTGGAATTAGCAAATACCTCATACACTAATAACAAAAAAAAAAAATCTGTTAATGGTCAGTCATCTGTCCTGCACTATTTTTTAACAAAGACACACATGTACCCCCCACCCACACACACACACATATGCAGGCATGTAAATATTTTTAATTAAACAATGTTAATATCTGTCACAGGGTTTTTTATAAGCAGTACAACAGCTACAGTCAAGAAAGTGCAAATATAGCTTTGAAATCATAAGCTTTTGGAAGATAAAATAAATTCTGTACATAAAATTCGAAACATTTTCCTGACCATTTCCTGAATGTTTTGGACATTAATAATCAGTGTGTTATCAGGGCTATATTAGAGGGTTCTTGTCACTTTAAGACTAACAGGAAGTGTACAGCTGTATTGATGTGAAAATGCTTGGTATCTTGACTAACAGTTTATACACTGACTCCCTGCCATTCACCACTCTGTAAAGTAACTGTTCTTATTTCTATTTCTATTTTAGTGATTTAGTTCATGTACTAGTATAGTGGTCTTTTTTCACATTGAATTTTATAATTGTTTTAGTCCGATAAAGCTGAATGTGTTCATACTATTTTTTTCCTTTTTCTTACTCTCTCCCTAGTGAGATTATACTGTATTCTGTCCTCTCTCTCTCTCTTTTATGTCATTGTACCCTTGTAGAGTGTGAGTGCAAGCTATTAGTGTTATTGTGGTGTTGAATGATTACAAGAACACTATTCATGTGTTTGCAAGTGTGTTTGACTGTGCAATGAGCTCGCAGCTTCTTGTAAACAGCCGTTATTTATTCATATTCTCGTCAGACAGTTTGTGTAAAGAAAAAAAAAAGAGAGATGATGCTTTTAAACTGTAACAATGAAGTGTTCAACACCGATCAGTTATATAACTACTATATTTATATTTTTTACCTATACCTACTGCTTATTGATTGATATCTTGTAGCCACATGAAATCCGATGATTACAAACCATGTATATGAGCTGCATGTCAATATTTCTTAACGGAGACACCCAGATCATTCGCTGCTCTTCTCCTTCCTCTCCCCACCTCCCGTTCTCAATTCTATCCCATCAAGACATCCTATTAAGTAATTAGAATGAGCTTTTTGATAGAAACAATCCCTACAATATTACACATTTAAATTTGATATGAGTGTCGTTGTGCTAACCACTTGACACAAGCAGCCTCATCCTGTAGTAAGTAGAGTTGAAGCATCACTCTATTAAAAAAGAAAAACAAAAGGATTATAAACAATATTATGCATATTGAGACAACTAAAAAAAGTAAATGTACATATGTTTTGGTTTCAGTTTCCTTTAGTATATATTTCACTTTTTAGTAGAATCTTTGAGAGTATTTAAACTTGTTACATTTTTTATTTCAATTCTTTGTTTCTTCTTCTTTACATCAGTCCAGGAATTTTTTTCTTGGGATCTTTTCAGTGAGTTAGATGTTGACCAGTCCATTTCTTCTGGAATTGTAATTATACTGTTGTTCTTGATAAAAGAAGCTGCCTCATCTATGTTGTCGAAGGTTCTCATTTCATTTGAGTAAAGAATCTTGATTTTTGCAGGGTATGCAAGTTGAGCTTTGATTTTCTTTTGTTTCAGGAATTTTACAAATGGTCATGCTTTCTTCCTTAAACCTAGAACTCTAGTTGAATAGTCATTATTGAATGTTATTTTGTGTTGTTTATACTTTAAATGACTTTTCCTCCATGCTGACTTTAATATAAGTTCTTTATCAAAGTATGATAAAAACTTTATTACAATGGATCTAGAAGTATTATGAGATGATGATACAGGTTTTCCTATGGCTCAATGAGCCCTTTCTATGCCATTTGACAGTCCTTCTTTTAGGTCTAAGAATTCCGGCAACAAGGAATTTAAAAATAAAATAATGTCCTCACCCTCAGCTTTCTCCAGAAGACCAAATATTCTAATATTTGTTTGCCTTTCTCTGTTTTCTAAATAATCTATCTTGTTGATTAACCAGTTATTTTGTTGTAAGAGAAATTCACTTTGGTTCTCTTCTTCCTTCAACCTTCCATCTATATCAGAGAGAGATGTTTCAATGTCCATTATTTTTGTTTGTTGCTGCTGTAATAATTCTTTAAAGACATCTGTTTGTTTTTGGCAGTTCTCTTTTAGATTTTCAAGGTTGTCCTTAAAATTATCCATTTTCAATGACAGCTCCTGCAGTACAGATGACATCAACTGGATTTCCTTCTTCAACGCTGTTTCAGAGTGTGAGTTCTTTGAGTTACTCATTTCCAAGTGGCTATAGTAGTCTCCAGATTAATTTAACAGGAAAATATTGACAAAAAGCTTTCAAAGTTAATACACTATTAGTTCATAAGTTTATCACTAAATAGTTGGATATTTTTGTTCGATGAAATTAATTATTTTCCTGTTATTTGAACTAGTTTAGTGGAGCTCTAAAAAAATGCTGTCACCAGTTAGCCATTCAGACTCCGCCCCAAGTACTCTGCTTTATGAGGACTAAAAGACAGTTATATGGGAGTGTTACTTTCTGTGATACATACTTTTCCCTCCTGCATTTTCTAATTTTGCAAAAAAAGATTTAGGTCACTTAAGGGGGTATTTATGACACCACTGGATTTGCAAATGTGTAATAGGTGTGACAGAACAGGGTCTGTTGAAAGACTGTCCATGAGGCAGAGGTTGAGTCTCAATAGTCTGTAAGATGCAGACAAGTGAAATTTAGATTTTTTTTTTGTTATAGTGAGAAAGTGTTATTGCCATTCCAGATGTGACAAGTGTCTGGGCAGGTACCAAATGGAGCATTATACTGAATGATCGGCCTAATGACTGCTGAACACAATGGAACAATTACATCCCTGGATCTGGACACTATCCCTGGCAGTCAAGAAGCTCGGTGCAAGGATGGTTTTAGCCTTGCATCAAACGTCCTCACTACAGATGGTGCAGTAGCGCCATATGAATATGTATGAGGGCACGCTTACGCATCCTCGACATGCACAGGAAATGTGTGCGGGTGCAGGGGGTGTGTACAAGTGCTCTACAGAGGTGTAAACATGCCCTGACACTTGCAAAATCTACTATGCCTACTAGTAGAGGCCCTCCCCTAATAGTAAGTCAGTAAGTCAGTGCCCGTGGATACCGAAATGCATGCAAAGCATACAAGAGTGTCCGTGAACAGTGAAATAAAATTGAAGTAGTAAACACACAAGCATGTAGTAAAATGTAGAGCCCTGTTCCTAGAACTGTCACAATTAGATCATTCCCTGTCTCCGTGTCCCTATTATACATTCGAATTGCAGCAATAGCAAAGGTGTAAGCAAAGCGCAGCATGTCTGTGTGTTGCCGCCCTTCGCTGAGCTTAGCTTACACATCATATTCATTCAAATAGAGAAAAACAAGCGGGATCAACATAAGTGTCAATAGTGTAGTGTTTAGAGCATACGCCTATCAAAAAGGCAGTCACGGTTCAAGCCCAACAATAGCACATATCATTTTCCATGTGGAATAAATGTTGTTTTGCTATAAAACTGATATAAGAGTATCGCATGAGATATTTAACTTAAATATAATTCAAGAAAAGTGGCACTGTCATAATGAATAAGGTACTAGTAAGCAGGTGGAAGTGCAAATAAGCAGCAGTAAACACATATAAGTACCAGTAAGCAAGTCTGAGTGCACTTGTGTGGGTCTAAGCAGTGCCCAGCATAGGAAATGTATATAACTATATACAGATATATAATATACGTACACACACACACATATATCTATCTATATATATATATATATATATATATATATATATATATATATATATATATATCCATGAAGAAAGAACGATGTAATAATAAAGCGTATAAAAGGAATGAGAAGGGAATCAACAGCAACCCCAGTATTATATAGTGTTGTCAACATGTCATATCCAGCTGGGCAGGAGTGTGCAAAGCACTGCTACTCACACCACGGGCATGATATTACCAGTGGGAGTAACATTGTCGATTTGCTAAGTCTACTTTACACACAGAGGGTAGTCCCTGGTGAGACTTACCCAAAAATAGATAGACCATTTGGCCTTCCGACCATTACACAAAAAAGAGCAGGTATGTTCAAGGACTAAATGATGGGAGAACAGGAGAATACATGGGGTGGGACAACATACATGTAGGGCCCCTAACGCTCTGGAGAAGGCAATGTGTGGTAGTGTGTCATGGCTGTGATAACAAGTGGACAATGGAAGGTATGTGTGTATTTTGAACATGGGTGGGGTGGAGGAACTATGGGTATGAAATTATGGAGCCAGGCATGCCAGGGTTGGATGGACTGGTTCTAACTGGACCGCCCCATGGAGGTCAGTGAGTTCGTTATAGGTATATATGCATACACACATGCAGACATCAATATGTAGAAGTACAGTCTCTGTAACACATTAATTCCATTTGCAGACATAAATAACATGAATGTGTCCTTACAAACCTCGACAGTAGATAGAATAATAT